>NC_044320.2:4585977-4645977 GCF_007474595.2 Lynx canadensis
CATCGTCTGATGGTCCTTTTCCTGATTCATAGATGGCTGTCTTTTCTCTGTGTCCTCAAAAGGTGGAGGAATGAGGGACCTCTCTCCAGGTTCTCTTTTCTAAGGACACTAATTCCAGTCATGAAGCCTCTGCTCTCATTACCTAGTCACCTCTCGAAGGCCCATTTCCAGATACCATCATGAAGGAACTTTGGTTTCCATGTAAGAATTTGGGGAAGACATAAACATTCAGTCTGTAGCACCTGTCTTACTATTATTGAAAAGAAGCTCAAATACCCAGTCCTTTTCAAATGCTACTACTGGGGCGCCTGGGTGGCGCAGTCGGTTAAGCGTCCGACTTCAGCCAGGTCATGATCTCGCGGTCCGTGAGTTCGAGCCCCGCGTCGGGCTCTGGGCTGATGGCTCGGAGCCTGGAGCCTGTTTCCGATTCTGTGTCTCCCTCTCTCTCTGCCCCTCCCCCGTTCATGCTCTGTCTCTCTCTGTCCCAAAAATAAATAAACGTTGAAAAAAAAAATTTCAAATGCTACTACTAAGCCTCATCATATCCAAACTATTCATGCATTGTTGTTACTGCTATTTAACCCAGTCTAACTCCACCCCTATTCTGGATATAAACCAGAGCAGCACATGACCCCAGTCTCTGCTTGGTTTTGCATTCAAGAACTACCAACCTCAATAAAAACCCATTAAAGGAACTCTGCTTTTTGTCTCTCAAATAATTTGAGAGGAAATCCAGTTTCTTACCCACAATATCACTTATAAAACAGAAATTCCCTTTTCTTTCATCTGTGGTTCTCTTACATACCACCGTTGGTCTTGGGTCCCTCACTCTGTCCCTGAAATTCTCCAGGGAACCCCCCCCCCTCCAGCTTGCCTCATTTGCTCACCACCAGAAATGACCACAGACCTTCCACCTCACATGGGGTGCGGGGCTCCTGTCTCCTTAAAAGTGCCTGAAACCATGGAGCAGGCATATGGAATCCCCTTGGGAATGTCCAGTTTTAGTCTGTCTTTCTTCCAAAGAAATTCTCAGAACAAATCCTCCTGCTTCATTACATCAACCGTATCTTTTGTCTTTGGCTATTTTTTTTTTTTTTCAGTTTTTTGGTAGCTGGAAGGAACAGGGTTCGAGCGTTATTATTTCTGAAACCCTCCTTCTCCTGGGGCCTGATCTGGAGTGAGGATTCTACCTCATGTAGGAATTAACCCTAGAATAGAAAACTTTTTGTAAGGGAAGCTGTAAGGTGAATGTAGGGCTCTCCATCACGTAGCAGGTCTCTGTAGATCCCGGTCTGTTCCCTACGGGCTCACCGTGTCAGGCCCTTAATCAGAACGCCAGTCGGTAGAGGGGGACATCGTCCACCCCACCTCCCGCTTCAGAGCTAGCTAAAGTAAGCCATGAAATATGTTCATGCCTAAGTGATTCCACCTGAAAAGTAATTGGCTGCAGCCAAGGGGCTGTAAATCAACTCTTTATTGTCTTTCCTCTTCAACTTATTACAAGCTTCCGTGGCGGACGAAAGCTTACTGAATTTTCATAAATCCTGTCTTTGGCCCCTTGCCTAGGCTCTTGATGACCTGGGAATCTGCACAGAGGATGCAGGGGTGCGCTGAGAGTCAGGGGAGGTGAAGGAGGGGGTGATGCCAGGGGTGTGGGTTCACGAGGGACTCAGCTGCCTCTTTACGGGACCAGGGCCGTTTGCCGAGTGGTCTGTGTCTGGCCTGGTGCCCAGTGTAGAAGCCTGCGTACCCACTGCCTCCTGCAGTCCTGTGAATGTGCCCTACCACTGGGTGAAAGCTGCCTTCTGCAGAAGCCTCTCCTGAGAACAGGGTTCAGTGCAAGGAGTTTATTTAGGAAATGCTCCAGAAATCACTACTTAGGGGGTAGTCTGTGGAAGGAAGGGAAGTGAGGGAGACTGTGTTCACGAGCAGGCTTGGGCTGTGGACGACTAGGGCTTCCTTCTGCTGACAGCCCGGGAGAGGTGAGAGGCCTGGTGCATCGCGGAGTTGTTCTCCAATGGGGAGGCAAGGCAGGGGTGTATGTGTGTGTCCACTCCTGTTGGCCAGCGGGTGGAGGCTGCTCCCTGCGGGGCTGACTCCCAGGAGCTCTCAGCCTGCCCCGGTCCTGTGGCTCCAGAAAGCCCGGGATGCTGCCAGGTGCCGGCGGGGGGGGGGGGGGCATTTGGAGAGGGGCGCTGATGGCTCGACTCCATCACTGTTTTTTCCAGGTTAACAATCTGAGGTTCACGAGGTGGAGTGACTTGGCCAATGTCACATAGCTCGTCCTGTGCCAGGGCCAGGATGCACATCACCTCCCACATCCTCCCAAAGCAGTTCTCTTTGCCTGTGTCACCTCACCCGGTGGTTTCAGCAGGATGAGCATGATTATCCATTTCCATTAAGCGCTCCCATTAAGGACGGATCAGCTTATAAGTTATTCTTCGCGTCCTCCCTTCCCTGGCATTATGCTCTGAGGCCTTTGGCATCCGGGAGCAGTGCCGACCCCGCTGGAAGGGAGCCCTGGCTTTCCCTGCCAGCCTGTGCACCTCACTGGACAGGGATACGGGTGGCAAAGCAGCTGTGGGGGGTTTGGCTTCTAGATTCAAGACATTCACAAAAAACCCCTTTAATCTCCAAGTTGCCTCTGATCTTCCTTTAGCAAGGTTTTAAACGCTTAAAAACGATCCAGCTTAGGCCTGAGGACAGATCACAGTGCTACTGAACCTCACCGAACCCAGGAGCTCGAGGTCTGCAAGGGCGAGATTCCCGCTGACGACCGTGTTCCCTGAGACCCACGCCTTCTGATTCTGTCAGTTTCTTCATGGGTGAAGTGCCTGTAATTCCTGTAGCGGCAGCAGGGGTGTCGTGAGGTTACATCATGATAACATTGGTAATGACACCTGGCACCCTGCCTTTGACCTTCTGATGTCATAAGAATCCTCCCCCGACCTTTCCTTCCCGTCTGCAGTCTTTTCGTACCAACGCCCTCCTTGGTGTAGGTAGAGTCGCATGTCAGTCAGGACTGGCTCGCTGTTAGGCTGACAGCCCGATGGAAGAAAGAAGCATGGAGCTGATGATGTGCAATAAAATGTGTCAGTGTCCTAACAGTTTTTTTTAACTCCCCATCATCTAGGAAATAGTATAATAAGACTAGAGATAAAAGCTCCTGAAAGGTGGCAGAACAGTAACCCCAGCGAGCCTGCTGTTTGGCCTCCAGGGGGCAGCAGTGAGCAGGGCAACCAGGACCTGTGGGTCCTGTTCTCCTTTTCATGTGCCAGTGAAGACAGAGAGGTAACACCACTTGCCTGAAGTGACAGCTGGGACTTGGCGGAGCTAGGGTTGGGCCCCAAGCATCCTGCCGCACTCCAGGCAGGGCAGCGATAGTGACACGTCCACGCTCACGAGTCTTCATGGAACAGCGTCTTCTCCGCGCACCGTGGCTTCTGAGCTACGACTCTGGAGGCTAGCGGTTGTTCTCTGCCCCTTTCTTTATGGAGGTACAGTTGCCACACAAGGTCACGTCGGTTTCAGGTTGTACAGAAGCGTTGCGTTTTGTTCATGTGTCTTATCTGCCTGTTTGGTTCCGTTCCTTTGTGTAGGAGAACCAGAGAGCCACTCAGGTCAGGCTGTCCCAAGAAGGAGGCTGGCCAGTTTCCCTCGAAGGGAGTTGGTGCAGCCATGTGGCCACTTATCTGGCCCTGCTGGGGGACATTTCTCAGGCATTTCACTATGGGCATTTCTCAGTAGTTACCCCAAAGCTGATGCCCAGGGAATGTGCAGGTCTTTGCTCACTGACACGCACTCCCATCCTGTTCTGTGCACAGGGCGAGGTGGGGAGGGTGTGGATGGCGAGACGCCCTCATACCCTAGAGCTCTGCATATGACCAGGAACTGAGTATCCCACTCTTGGTGTTTAGATTCAAGTCTTGGTTGATGAAACAAAAAGATTTTTTTTAAATTTTTCTGTTTGTTTACTAATCCATTTTGAGAGAGAAAGAGCATGAGCAGGGGAGGGGCAGAGAGAGAGGGAGGGAGAGAGAAAATCCCAAGCAGGCTGTGCACTGTCAGCACAGAGCCCAATGCAGGGCTCGAACTCATGAACTGTGAGATCACGACCTGAGCCGAAACCAAGAGTGGGACCCTTGACTGACTGAGCCAGCCAGGTGCCCCCAAAAATGTTTTAAAATAAGTTTCCACGGTCACTTCTGGTTGGGAGCTCTCCTTTCGATCTCTGTGGCTGATCTCAATTCCTTTACAGTGGACCCGGCTGTTGTTCCGGCCTCGTTTGCCCTCCCTCCTACCTCACTCCTGGATTTCCACCCTGGCCTCCCCACCTGGCCTTCTCCAGCCGCTGGGGTGCCCACACCACCCCAGAGCCTGGATCTGAGCTCATCCGTAACTCGGAAGCCTCTCCTGAGGGGCACTGCAGGCCCTTCTCACCCAGGCAGACCCCAGCTGCCCTGGGAAAGTATGGCTGCAGCCACCAGGCATTCCCATGTCAAGGAAAGGAACTGTTCTTTCCTGCGCAAAGCTTGACTTCTCCTCTGCCGGGGTCTGCTTGCCCTTCCCTGCCTGTGAAGCCCACCGGCCTCTTCCCCCAACCTCTCTCCCCTGGCATCCTCTGGGTAAAGCCTCCCCCAAGTCTCTCAGGCAGGTGTCAGCAGCTCTGGCATCTTTCAACCCAGACCCATTGAGTCCCCATTGGTTATTAGAAGGGTGGTTTTCCTTACTTGAGCACTGAGTGTAGGCATCCTCCGTGACCACCACAGAGCCTGGCACACGTTAGCGTTCAGATAAAAGACCGTGGAGCAGAAAATTGCACCTTGGTGTTAGGTTATCAGTGGGGAGAAGGGGTGAGAGGTGACCAACCTTCAAAGGAGGGAAACAGTGATGTCAGCATAGCAGCATAGCAGAGGAAAAGTGTTTAGCGTATCTAGAGCCTCTCGGGGCTTTCGGTTTTGTGAGTTTTCACTGTCTGCAATTATCAGCAAATAACAGAAGCATTGTGGTGCATGTGTATGCATGTGTGTATACTATGTGTGCATACTACATATATAGTGTATGTGTGTATATAGTGTATATGTGTATACATGGTGTATATAGTATATTTATAGTATATGTACACACATACATACACACTGTATATACTTATATTTATCAAGCATATATATTTTATATTTATGTAGTGTGTATGATATATAATGTATATGATATACATATAGTATAATATACATTTAGTATATAGTATACATATATATAGTATATATAATGTACATATAGTATAATATACATACAGTACATAGTGTGTAGTATACAGATAGTGTATATACACGCATACACACACTCTATACTTATACTTGTTGAGTATATATACTTTATAATTATGTGGTGTATATAATATACAGTGTATATAATATGCATATAGTATAATACATATAGACCCCATAGTATACAGTATACATGTGCATACATACATATACACTATATGTATACTTACATTTATCAAGGAGAAATTCAGATACACCAAAAGAATATTTTGGGAGAATAGCCAAATGAGCCTCACGCAGCCGCACTTAGCTCTAACAACCAGGATCCCTGTTCAAGGACACTGCTTCCTATTCATCCTCAACTGCCCTCCATTATTTTGAAGCAAATCCCAGATGTGTCTCATTTTATCTGTAAACAATTTTGGTATGTTTCTAAAAGACAATGACTTTTTAAATGCAACCACAGTTTCATTATTACACTCCCCAAAGCAATTTCATAACGTCATCAAATATCCAGTCAATGGCCAAGTTCATATTTCTTCCATAAATGCCATGCTTCCGTAGTTCTCTTTTGTTCGAATCAAGACCCAAATAGAGACAGTAATTGGCTGATTTTTTTTTTAATTTCTTTTATAAATATGTAGACTTCCCTCCATTATTTTTTCTTTCCTTTTGCAGTTTATTTATTGATGAAACAAGATTTACTTTTTGGTCTCATAGAGCTTCCCACAGTCTGGAATTTGCTAATTTACTAGTTTAACACATTGCCCTGTGCCTGCATTTTCTATACATCAGTAATTGGGCCTAGAGCCTTGATCAGATTCAGGCTTGATGTTTTTGGCAAGACTTCACAGGGAGTGTGTTCTTCCATCAGGAAGCACATGATGTCTGGTGGTCTCTCTCGTGGTGATGTTCACACTCTTTGATGTCCAATGCTTAGATCAATTAGCACATCAAGGGTTGCAAATTGATGCCTTTCTTGTTCTACCAACTCTTTTTTATGGATCTGCTAGAATACTTCTAGATGGAGGAAAGGTCCCTCAATTATAATTTACATACTCAGTGGTACAATTCATATGGTACAATACATATGGAATGTTCCGGTCTTCCCCTTCAGTTATTTTCAAATAATGACTTGATTCCCTAGCATCTCACAAAGATGATTAATTAGGTGCTTTTGTTTTTCATCAGTAATTTTGAACTCATGGATTCAAATACATTTGATGCGTTTTTATGTATCTTGGTTATTCTTCCTGTTGATGCACAGGTTGTCTTAGCCGATGCCAATAGGAGCTTATCCCCGTTGACCCTGAGTACCTTTGACAAAAGCCTAGCAGTCTCTAATCGTGTCTTTGCTTCTTGGAATGACAAGGTGCTCTAGGTTTGTGTACATTCCTTGTCCAGATCAGGGATCAGTCATTTCTCCAGGGAGCTGTTTCCTTCTAGTGGAACATGGTACCAAAGGCCAAGATATGTATGTTGGGGTAAAGTGGCTGTTGAGCAAGCATGTCATAGGGCATAGTCTTGGAAAAGAGGGTTGTGGTTGTTGAAAACATGCTTAGGCTTCATGTGTAAGAATGCTATTATACACACCGTCCTCCTCAACACTTTCATTAAATTTCTTGAACGTATACTGACAAAAGAGCTGTGAGGGTGGGCCATGCACTGAATGGCTTAGTTCTCTACTTAGAGCATCTGTTTTCACTTCTGATCACTCAAGGCAAGGTGGCCATCTAGCTCTGCATTCCGCGTGGGAGACCAAAGCTCAGAGACAAAGTCACTTGCTTAAAGCCAAACAGCTAATAATCGATAAAGCTAAGATTTGAAATGAACGCCTTTTTGACAACAGAATTCATCTTTCACGTGTGGATTTTATATGAAGTAACGTGAGAGAGAAATTTGGAGCTCAATGTAATGAGCAAGTTAAGTGCTTGAGGTCGGTCATGGAGTTTCATTTAGAACCCAGGGTGCCTCTGAAGTGACCTGGCAGTGTTCCCCTTGCTGGTAATCAGTTGTCCCTGGGTCCTTTCCTTGAGGAATGAGTGCAGTCTCAGTAGAGAACTACTTGGAAGAGCGTAGACTTCAGATGTGTGTGCGTTGGCCCATGTATACATTGACTGACACATGGCAGAACCAATGAGAAGTAAGGCAGGGAAAGTGGCTTCAGAGGCAAATAGACCCGCAGTAGAAGTAGGTCTCTTGTCTTATCTGCTTGACTTACCTGCTTGCCCGTAGGCCTCTGGAGACTCCCCATCCTTTCTTCAGTGCACTTAAGAGGATGCTACCTCTGTTTTATCAGGTAGTTCTGGAATGACTTTTTGTTTGTTTGAGAGAGAGAGCGTGCTCACATGAGCTAGGGAGAGGGACAGAGAAAGAGAGAGCGAGAGAGAGAGAGAGAGAGAGAGAGAGAGAGAGAGAGAATCTCAAGCAGGCTCCACTCTGGGCATTGAGCTTCATCCCATGACCTGGGATCATGACCTGAGCTGAAATCAAGAGTCAGATGCTCAACTGACTGAGCCAACTGGGCGCCCCATCTGGGACATATTTAATAAGCAGACTTTAAGGTTACCTGGCTTGTCATATTGCCAGAAACCTATGCATTTATGTACAATCCTTCTTCCTCTTGGGAATATCTGGGAAGTTCTCCTGGGCTCTGCCACACAGAGACGCAGGGTACGCTAGACTGGGCAGGAGGTGTGTTAACCCCTCTGTCGAGTGACTCCCGGTGTGGTTTGGGCAAGCCCCAGTCTCCTCTGGCCTGTCTCTGATCATCAGTGAAAAGTGAGCGTGATCACACCTGATTCCAAAGTTCCCATACTCTAAAATGTTCATTTTGATGGAGTCCCATTTGCTCTGCTGTACTTTGCCGTAACTGCCACGGGGCACTGTGCTGAGTGCTGGAGAGACCATGCCGAGCAAGGTGCTCAGTACCCACCTGACCACGCAGCACTCAGCCATTCAGCGGGGAGGACAGGCCGCCGAGAAGTGAGGCTGGTCTCCAACCTTGCGTCCTGGATGGGGTGCATGGAGGGGCTAGAAGACATCTCTAATGAGCATCCCATGAGGAGCCGGGGAAGGCTTTCCAAGGTGGTGACATCTCAACTGAGAACCGAAGTGTGACAAGAATGTGTCCAGGTAGAAAAGCAGGGCACACTCTTCCACGCAGAAGCATAGCATAGGGAAGATTCAGGGCAAGGGAGGGTTCCGCTCACGGGAGGACCTGAAACCACACACTAATGCCTTAATCAGTGGCCACATCTTAGATCAATATCCAGAAGCCAAATCCTAAGCTGGATGCACTCATAGCAGGGCGGACCGGGGTGGGGAACATCCCCTGTTAGGAGGTGGGGGCCACTACAGCAGCATCAGCCAAAACAGGCCATGCTGGGGAGTCTGGCCCTGCGTGTGCCCCCAGCGTGTCCCAAGCAAGACGCAAGCGCAGCGCGAAGATCCTGGGATGCTGGCTCCCACCCTGCACCAGAGGTCCAAACTAGAGATAAGCTCAGTGTCAGGAACCAAGTGGGTGCCAGGATAAGGTGGTACCTGTTCAGGGACAAATGGAGAAAGTTCCAGGACGATCTCCATGGGTGGCATGTCCGGGTGTCGTGAGCAGGTGTGACTGTGGCTTAACACCAGGGGGCAGTTAGCTACTCCTTCGAGGACAGTGAAGACCTGGCTTGGAAATCATAGCTACGGTATGTTTACGGTATTTCCTTCTGACTTTACTTACTTGTTTTGTTTGTTTGTTTCTTAGGGACCCTCTGGACCACCAGGAGACAAAGGGCCCCCGGTACAGTATGAGTGAAATGAAGGGCTGGGCTTCATGGAGAAATTCTTTTCTAATTAAAGCAATTTTATATTGGGGCTGCTAAATGAAAGTGGTTTCTGCAAATCCCTAACATTAAACGGTTCCAATCTCTAGAAAATAACCGCCAGTCTCTGGAGTGGTAGATTAGGAAGGGGATGGGTGGTCATCGAATCCGGTGTGTGCGTGCTAGAGTTGGGCAGAATGAGACTGGCTTTGCTTTTTTGGTGTCTCTGCATCACAGAAGGACAGCATGGCTTGACGAATTTTATCTAATTACCAGCAGAACTGCCTTTGAGTCCTGGCTTCACCACCCCCAGCCACATTATCCTGATCAAGCTGGGGGGGGGGGGGAATCTCTCTTAATCCGTAAAGTGGGCATGAAAGACCCATGGGCCTTTGCGGAGCTCTGATGGACTAAATGCGGTGAAGCCACAGGAAAGCTCTCCATAAACATTTGTTCTAAGGAGTGGCCGCCATGGATGATAAGCATATGCATGCATTTACCTGGAAAATGTGAATTTCTACAAACTGCCCCCAGAGCGGGAGGAGCTGCATATTAGCACCGATGATGAAATATTTTGCATGAAAATTCTGTGCACTCAGTGAGTTCTGAACCGAGAAATGGCGTTTTTATACCCATTTTTTATAGATGAGAAAACAGAGGCTCAGAGCGGTTAATTGATAGCCATCATATTTCAGAACAAGTTAATGTAGCATAGCAATAGGGTTGGTGATACGGCCAATGGGGCTCCTACAGAGGGGTCGATGTGAAGGGGACATTTTGGGAAGTCCTCAGAGAGGCAGGGTTTGCTCCTGAGCTGCCGTGTGGCACAGTTCCGGCACCTGCCAGGACAGAGAGCTGATTCTATTTAAGGAAGGTTTCCACAGGAAGGGAGAGCCACAGTGAAAAATATGTGTGAGAATTCCTGATACTGTCCAGAAATTTTCAACAGAATGGGAATGATTTTCTAATAGAAAGTAATAAATGTCCTCTACGTAGTGGACACTGTGCACAGCCGGCCAGCAGCCCACCAGATGCAGAGGGGTGAGCCCCGGTGCGCTCACCACGGGAGCTGACCCTGTGACCCTTCCACTTAAGGAAGGGGCCTTTCTCCTGGGCCTGAGCAGGAGGGCTCACAGGGAAGGTGTTCCAGAGCATTCTGTGTGTGTGTGTGTCTGTGTGTGTGTGTGTGTGTGTGCGCGTGCGCGTGTGTGACACTCCCACTTCTACAGCAATGGGGAAATGAGTAATCACTGAGCAGGGAATCTTGGCACATGCATTATATCAGATTCCTCATAGTAACAGGCCATTTGTACAATGGGAACCAACTATTGCCAAGGAATGGGGGACCTAATTTTGCTTAAGCTGTTGGCGAGTGACTTACCTTCTTTTTTCCTCAGGGATCCCGAGGCTTACCCGGATTCCCCGGCCCCCAGGGACCAGCTGGCCAGGACGTAAGTAATGAGAAATGGTACCCACTCAGCTGGAGTTCTTATGGACCCCCCTGGAAGCCCACCGTCCTCCACCGTCTCCCAGCCTCCCCTTGACCAGGGAACCCCCGGAGGAATAGTGCTTCTCCACTAATCCCTGCCCCTTCCCCAGGAACATTTTTAGATTTTTGATCTATGACCTAGGTTGATCGTGACCTATGATTTTTGTATTGTCTAGTTTTACTCCTTATGCTTTTGTGTTATGCTTTCAGAATCTCATTAGCTCCCAGTGTCCCATACAATGCCTCCTTTTTTTTTTTCTTTTGGTCAATTTCCTTACCTGGTCCTATCTGCTCAAGTCAGGTGCCATGGACTTGTTCTCCACGGACTTGTTCCTGACCCATCCCTGCAAGGGCTTTCTCCCTTATCTGATGCTAAAGATGCATCACTTCTGACATCGTGACGACGGTAGTCATCTCTTAGTATCCATTGTCTGGCTTCTGCTCAGATAGATCTGAGCTCTAAGAAGATAGGGACCATGTGTCTTCTACATGGGTGTTGCTCACTGCATCCTCTGACCGGATGGTAGGCTGGCAACAATGAGTTCCTATGAAGCAAAGATGTCTGGCGCCATTAAGCGGTAGCATTTACTCTTAGACATGCATCTCTCCATCTATACTTTCAGTTCACTATGGGCAGGGACGATCAGTCACCCTCCCCTTCCCTTCCTTGGTTCCACTGCAGAGGAGGAAGTTACACTCTAGAACCTGTCCACATATTCTCATTTACCTGCCCCAATCTCAACGTGCTATTAGAACCAGTCCTGCTCTCCAAGCTGGCCCTTTCACCTGTGTTTGGAGAAGGATGGTGGGATGTGTGCAGGAGCCATTTGCGGCTTTGCATTTTGGATGGGAGTCATAGGAGGGTTGGCATATTCTAAATATTTGCCACAGTTGAATACTTTCTGGGAAGCGTTGAGTGCTCGGCTGAGGTTGCAAACCATGCCTTTTTATTGGTGCCAGTCTTTACGGTTGGGTGACTTTTTTCAACCCGGTTACACTTGGCGGATACAGAGGTGGGGGGGGGGCATGAGCAGAGTGGCTCTGGATGATGAGCTTAGCACAGTTAATGTTTCATTTCTTTCTTCTCTTAGGGTGTACCAGGAAATCCAGGAGAAAGAGGGCCTCCTGGCAAACCAGTATGTCATCTCACTGTTCTGGATGAATATTGACTCTCAAGTCAGGGCTCCAGTGAGAATGAAACGCAACTCAGATGGTGTGAGAGGCTGAAGGAGGGACTCCTCACAGAGCCACGGGTGGGGGGCTGATCTGAGATGCTGGGGAGCCCAGAGATAAGCCGCGGTGGGAGGCCGACATGGCCATGACCCTGACCCCAGTTTTCAGCACCACGCGAGAGCACAAGGGTGGGGAAGGGCTGCCAAATTGGAGCTGTCATTGTGGGTTCAAGGCCACTGCCAGAGAGCTGGGCCCAGCATGGGAGCAGGGTCTCCCCAACTCCAGTTTCCTGAGGGTGGCTCTCCTTGTCCACCTTAGCCAAGGCCAGCAGGTACTTAGCCCCATGACACGTTCCCCACGGTGCAGCCTCAGGTTGTTGAGTAGGACAGAGGGTAGAGAGTGGATCTGGGGGCGGGCAAATGGACCCCACTGTACCTTGCAAATTCCTAACTGGCCCATTTCCTGCCCGTGTCCAGCATGTGAGCGCCATCCGGTTCCCCTTTTATATGATGGGGATGGTGGTAGCCATGGGGGTGCTGGGAAATGGCTGGTCCGCGTGCTGGCTCCTTGGTGGTCTAGCCCATGGCTCCGGCTTGCCGGGAAACGGCTGGTCCTGCACGTCGGCTCCTTGGCGGGCTAGCCCAAGGCTCCTGTGGGCTCCCTCACGTGCAGCACGTATATCCCGCACGTTGCTGTTGGCAGGGAAGCCCAAAGGCTTGGCCAAGTGACCCAGCCATTGGGTGGGGTAGAGGGGGCCCTGCAAGAAAGGAGTGGTGAACATGGGCGATCCAGGCAGGCGGGCAGCGGTGCAGACGCGGGCGAAACTGGCCCACGGATCCGCTGGAAGACGTCACCCAGGAGGGAAGAGAGGGTAGCATCAGGGCTGGGGATTGTGGGGTCACGAGGGGGAGATCATAAGTCGGGTTCCGAAACCGAGATGCTCACCTGACAGAAGCTTCAGCTCAAGCTGGGCCTGAGAGCGTGAGTGTCCGTGAGCCTGACCTGGAGGACTCACACAAGCACCCAGGGCTCAGAGGCCACTGTGGGCGCCGGCAACCTCACACCCTGTCCTGGGGTGCTGGGCACAGCAGGGCTCAGAGGCCACTGTGGGTGCCGGCAACCTCACACCCTGTCCTGGGGTGCTGGGCACAGCAGGGCTCAGAGGCCACTGTGGGTGCCGGCAACTTCACACCCTGTCCTGGGGTGCTGGGCACAGAGGAGACCTGGATGGGGATCCTGGTCTATTCAGAAGGGTTCCGGAGGCCGTACCCGTGCGACACGTGACAGGTCATGTGAGAGGCGAGGGACCGCTCGCTCACCCTCCTCCTCTGCCCAAGCCAGCTCCGTAGCAGTGAAGTCAGCCCCGCAGAAGCCACGTCATTAGCCCGGTGCCAGGCCCCGATGACACGAGGGGAGAGTAAGGTTCAGGCCGGAGACTAAACGGGGGTTCAAATGACCTCTGCCAAATCTAGCCCTTGACACCTCTCTGCAAAGAGAATTAAGCCAGCACGCAGACTGCTGGCAATGTGCAGAAGCATGACTGTCTTATAGCTGGTCACCTGCAGAGGGAGAGGGAGAGAGGGAGGGCGGAAGGGGAGAATAGAGAGAGGAGGGAGAAGAAATAGGTCTGTTTCTCATCACCATTAAATTCACTGAATGCACTGCCCACAAATGGTCCCAGATACATCCCAGTAGCTGTTGGGGTCTCTGCTCTTGCTGGTCAGAGGGGGTCCCCAAGCCCCCTCAGGCTCAGTGATTCACCGGGAGGACTCCTGGAACTCAGGAAGGCAGCTCCACTCACGGTGACGATGACAGTTCCTTATGGAGGGAGGACACAGGTGGCAGCCAGCACGGGAGGATGCAGAGGCACGGAGCACAGGGCTCCCCGTGTGTCTCCCCTGGAGGGCATGTGGGGACAGCACTTCACTCCCCAGCAGTTTCCTGGGGTCACACGGATGTGAGAGGGCAGCAGGTGCTCGGGGAAAGCATGGCACGTCGCCCAGAAGGGAAGCTCACCCAGGCCCTACCAGGTGAGGCGTGTGAGGGCGTCGAGGTTACCCGTCAGGAACTGGCAAGGTCAGAGTGAGTGGGTTTGGACGCCCCTGGCTGGCTGAGTTCAGCCTTTACTGCACGGTCCCAGAGCACTTCTCTGGCGCTGCACCCACAGGACTCCTGTGCTGGGCATCCCCGTCCAGGGTTGGGCCCCTCTGCGCCTCTAGCGGGGCTCTTGGGCAGTGGATGGGTTGAGGGTGAAGCCTGTGGGGATCGAGGGAGGCAGGACAGGGCGGGGGAAAGGCAGTCTTGGCCTGACCCCATGGGGATCTGGATCTGTGAACGGCACCACGGCACTGTCCCACCTTGACACGAGGCCACTGTGTGTCACCCCTGTATGGGTCAGTCCTGCATTTCCAGCCTGCGTCCCCGGCAGCTGGTGGAGCGATACACGAGGAGGCGAGGAGGGCTCAGACTGGCCTCAGCACTTCCCACTGTCTGTTTGCCTACCTGTCCGGCACTCCTGGAATGATCCATGTGTGAGTGTCTCCTCAGAGGCCAGCCTGGCAGACGGCTAAGCACCTTGTGCCCACCCTCGGAAGGCACTGCACCCCACAGACCCGTTCCTGTCTGTTCTTATGTGACCTACCCCGAGAGGTTTATGGAAGAGGGTACAAGGCATTAATTAAACTCTTCCCCGAGGCCACGCTGCACCTAGACTGAACATCTGCTCCCTGTTCTGTCTCTCTGTGAGTGCTGCCTGGCTGTGTGGTCTGGTGTGGCCCGACTGATTACACAGGGGGCTCTCATGACTGCATGGAAACATCGCAGCTCATGCGATGCCAGCAGCATGCACATGTCCCGATTTGAACAGTATTAACTTCCCAGGGAAAAATGTAAGGCTTCAGGATAAAACCTCTTTCTGCTTTTAAGTTAAAGTTTTAATAAACAATATTGCAGAGGTAGGCCTTCCTGCAGAGGGTCTCGCTCAGAACGAGGGAGGTCTCGGCTTCTGTTGTAGCAGCCACACTCAAAGTGAGCTCTGCCTGTGGGGCTGGCACTGCCTGGGCACCTCCAAATCGGAGTCTGCCAGCCTTTGTCCTGGGTATCCACCTTGGGTCACAGTCCAGAGGGTCGGTAGAGCACCTGTGCCCGGGAGCCCGGGAGACCACACCCATCCACAGTCACTACCAAGGTTATCCTGGGCAAACGTACGTGGTGCCACCGACACATGGCTTTGGTTAGCCGCAGGGTGCGGCAGGAGCCCTGGAGGGTCAGGGAAAGGGGTTTGGTAGCCTGGAAAATGGTATTGGTGTCAGCGTCCCCAGGATGCTAGAGGTAATTCATAATTCGTAAACTCGAACACAGACTTAATCAAAAGAATTCAGCAGTGTATGTTCACTTGTGGCCACAGGCTTCCCATATTATAGAGGAAAATCTAATCCCTTCCCCTGGAGACTGGCTTCTCTGGCACTCTTTCTCCGTTGCAGAAGTTAGAAGTTTGCAAAATAACCATGTCCCTCTACTCCAGTTCTACCTAAGAATTCTCTCTTCCTTCAGTGTCTGCCTTCTAAGCATTGCTTTCCCTCCAGCTGTGTGTTCCTTATACCCCAGTATGAACCCAGCCTCCACCCCACCTTGGCCATAATCCTAACACAGCACACTCCAACTCAGTGGGTTTGACTGCCAATTTGGGGACCTGCAGACTTCTACGTACATACCTTCAGAGGCTCTGTAATTACCCCTGACGAATGAGATCTCCTTCCCAGAATTAGCATTCCTTCAACCCATAATGAAGGGTGAGGATTAGAATGCAATTTCACTGGGGAGAGCTGGAAAAGTGGCTTTAAATTCATAGTAGGTTGTCAATGACTGATGGCAACGGCTCCTACCCATCTGGGGAATCCAGGATAGTGCCTCCCTTTGCCTTCCACAGCACCCATATGACCTATGAGGTTTTGAGGGGGGCGGGGAGGAGAGGCCACCAGGAGAACAGGCCAGCAGAAGGGGACTGGGGACCAGAAAGGCTGATGTCAGTCAGACTTGGTTAGGACTGACAGCCTGTATGGTGACCTCAGAAGTGACTTCTTCCCGTGCCACCTCGGCTTGGGACATACGCAGGGCTTTTTGCATGGTGTGCAGGGCACAGATGAGTTCTGCGTGATTGGGCGCGCTTTGAAGCCCTTACACTGTCTGAGCTAGAATGGGATACACTGTGTGCACGTGCCTGTGTGTGTCCGTATTGACTTCTTTTTACTTTGGCAGGGGCCTTCTTCTCTACTGTCTCCAGGGGACATAAATCTCTTGGTCAAGGTAAAAGCATGAAGCAAATGTGCATGCGTTTTGAAAATGGTGATGGGGAGTTGGAGATCTCAATAAGTCGTGGGGGGTTTTGTTTGAACAATCGTGTGTTAGTGTCAATGAGGCCAGCAGCAGTATTTGTTGAGAACTCTCTGTGTGCCCGGCGATGTCCTAAATCCTCTGTCTCGTCTGGCAGCCACCAGCCATGGGTGTCAATTTAACTTTAAGTTAACTAAAATTAAATGCAATTAAAAATTCGGGTCCTTGGTCCCACTAGCCACGTTCCAACCACATGATGGCCAGATGTGGCTAGAGCCTGTCTTATTGGAATGACACAGATACACAGCATTTCTGTCCTCACAGAAAGTTCTCCTGTGCAAGGCTGTGCTAAATGCTGGGTGTGTATCTCTCTCTTCTACAATTGCTCTAGGAGGTTGGTACCGTTTGCATTGTAGGTTGGCGTGTAAGGAGCCTGAGACCCTGAAGGTCGGTGTCTTTCTAGGAATGCAAAATCCAGTCCTCGCCGATTTCAGAGACTGACCTCTAACCCCACACAAGGCTGTCTCTTGTGCTCTGAACAGGGGGCCGTAGGCAGAGTCAGGCAGCTTGGGTGTGCGTCCTGCCAATGCAAGGGCCAGGGTATGGGTGCAGGGAGGTGAAGGCTGCTGCTGGGCCCCTTGGCTGGGAGGAGACGAGATCTGGGTTCAGACTTAGACGGTTTTCAGAACCTGTCCATCTTGTCCATGAGTGCCGAGAGCCCTGAGAAGCTGGACATCCCTCTGCTGAGATTGAGCCAAGACCACTAGGTGTCCAGGTACCTGACCAAGGGCCTTGGGCCTTAAATGGTGGGGGCCAGGACAGGCTGTGAGCAAGACAGATGCGTAAGGTCTGTGCTTCAGAAAGAACAGTCTCACTGCAGTGAGTGGGGAGGACCCTTTTCCTGGCTCTGTGTCAAGCCTTTGTCTTAATTTAGGGTGAAGCTTGGCATTTGTGTGATCAATCTCTTCCTCACTTCCTGCATTCCAAACACTTGGGTGATGTCAAAACAAACAAACAAACAAACAAACAAAACAGAGTTCATGTCTGAGAGCAAGGGAGGAAAACAAAAGGGAAAAGAAGACCTTTCCAGAAGCCTGAGATTTGTAATCTCTGTATACATTGAGATGCCTTGATAGAAAGTTATACATTTTATTTTTTTTTTTTAAAGTAGTAGTAGAAAGTCTTTCCTGATTTTAATTGACAAGAGAAAGCTTTTTTCACAGTCAAGGACATGACAAGAAATCATTACCTATTGATTCAATTCCTTGTTTATCGCAGGGTTTTATGAGCCTAAATCATTTCTCATAATTCCATTGCTCTAGAAGGAGCTGGGTTTGCATCAGCCCTGTCCCTCCCCTGCAAGGATTTCTACCTCAAGACGTCCCAGCCTTTCTGCCAATGATAACAGTAATGTGGAGCCTCATGCTTTATGGCTACAGCATTGAAAATGACATTTAGTCAGCTTGGTGTTCCTTACCTGCTACAGGGTGCAGCTGTGTTCATCAGAGCAGCTGGGCACCCCGGAAGGAAGTGGGCACCCACACTCAGGGTGGTGCCTGAGGCTCCCTGGAGCCATGGAGCTGCACTTTGCCTGGAAACCCTGTAGACAACAGCCTGGGGCCAAGTGGGTTTGCCCAGGTCAGCAGAGTGTACTATTAACGTTCCCTACTTTATAGCAGGTTAAAGACTGCTGGTCTGGGCCAGGTGGCTGGTGGAAAGTCCCTCCCTTGCTGAGAAGGCACCTTTTATTGCAGAATATTTATCTCTGCCCCCAGGAATTTATACCATCACATACTTCATTCTCATAGTTGGAAAACTGCCTGGGTAGAAAGTTCATCTCCTAAGAGTCCTGGTTAAATGAACTTCCACAATTGGATGTGTGCCCAGCAAGGTCATCCTCAGGATATCTCCATCAATCAGATGGCTCCCTTGGAGAAATATTATTTCATCTGATCTTCACAAACAACCCAGTGGGTGGGCGCTGTTACGTCTGCATTTTACAAAGGAGGAGGTTGAGCCCAGCTGGGGAAGGCACTTACTTGTTCAAGGTCACAGAGCTGGATGATGGCAGTGCTGAGACCCAAACCTAGTGTGACCAGCTGCAGGCCCCCGTGTTAAACGCCCCTGTCATCTGACTTCATCTTGCATGGGCCAGAGCTTGTGACAGCTACCTGATAAAGTACAGATAGGTGGGGAGTTTCCTGCCTGTCACCTGGAGCTTGGACGGGTAGGCTGCACGGTGGCCCTTTGGCAGGGATATTGCAGCAAGGATTCAGGTATCTGGCAAGAGGTTGGGTAAGATGACCTGGAGGTTCTCTCCACTCCTGGAAAGCAACAACTGCTTTCTTCACAAAGCAAAGTCTGTGGCATTCCTCCCTTTGGTAGGCATTTTCTGGTGCATTTACCTGCTGTACTGTACCCTGCTGACTACCAACCCAGTGAGCTGGGTTTGATGAAAACATCCCAGACAAAAGAAAGGGGGTAGAGACCAGAGGGAATCAGCATTTATAGACCCCACACAAAGAACCCTGCAACACAACTGGGGCTCTGCCTGCATTATTTCATTTAGATTTTGTAACCATCCCCTAAGGAAGGAGAATGACCCTACGATAAGGGAATGGACTCAAAGGCATTGAGTGAGTTGCCTGAACAGCTCGGTTAAGTAGAGAAGTTGGCAGCCAGTATCGATGACCAACGGCATCTTATCGGGAGATGAGGCAAGACAACAGATTCAGGGAAGGAAAGACTAACAGAAATCGCAGGGGTACATTAGCAGCTAGATTCGTTGTGCTGTCACCACGTGCCAGGCATGGCATCAGGCATTTTTCATGCGTTATCTTGTTTATTTCTCACCGGACTTTGAGGTCCTCTGTTCACAGATTAGGAGGCTGAGACTCAGAGGGGTGAAGCCAGGATCCCAGGTGGGCAGAGGCTTCGTGTGGTCTCTTGCAAACAGAACCCTATTTAGTCTCAAGGCATTTGGGGTAGCCCAGGGCCGGGAAGAACCAGGGGTCCCAGGGGCCAGAGTGAGCGTAGATGTGACTGCAGGCTGGGGGGCTGCTCTCACTGTGTTCCCTGGATTCCTGGACTGGGTCAGTGTGGTAAGTCCAGCCCCCACACTGTTAGGTCTGGGGACCTGCTACAACTCATCTTCAATGAGCCATCCTACACAGAATCTGTGACGAAGACAGACCCAGGCTGCGAGCCTTCCAGAAATTGGAAAGAAATAGGGAGGCGGGGAGATTTTATATTAGGTAGATACAGATAACCCCTTCGTGGTGTGGATCCCACCACAAAGAATGGTTCCGGATCACCACTGTGTCCACCAGTGCCTCCAGCCACAGCTCAGTGGCCAGAATCTCTGGTGCCCCCAGGTTAGCCCCATTCCCACAGAGCATACACCCATCGCTGCAGAGTTTCATAGAGATACCTCATTTGAAAGAACCACAAGACAAGGTCTAGGAATAGGGGATTTCCTCCCGAATCTGCTATTCTTCCAAACAAAACACACCAGCCAAAACCAGTATACTTTGGTTTGTGTCTTTCACCTTCAGTCCGTACACCCCAACATTTGGCACTCCCCAGCCTCTAGAAAACATTCAACCAGTGGCTCAGACCACCTGCTAACAGAAGATGGCACAGGACGTCAAAAGGTCAGAGGGTCAGTAGGGCAGTTGGGTTGGTTAGTTCATTTACTTATTGAACTCGTGATGGGCAGGAGGCTCTTTGCTCTGAATTGGACATGTAAAGATAAAGCAACTCTACCTCTGTCTCTGAGAGCCCACGCCTTCTTTTTGCGTGGTGGGGAAGGGACGGACCTATACACGGACCACGTCAGCAGTGAGGCAAGCACTTCAATAGCAGGAGTTCCTGGGGCTGTGGGAGCAAGAGTCAGAAGCAGTCCCCCATCTGAAGCAATCAGGAAGACTTCTTGGTGCAGGAGATTTCTAAATACTCTTCAGAGATTACATACGAGGGGCGCCTGGGTGGCTCAGTCGGTTAAGCATCTGACTCTTGATAACTGGTTCAGGTCATGATCATGTGGTTCCTGGGATTAAGCCCTGCGTCGGGCTCTACACTGAGCATGGAACCTGCTTGGGATTCTCCGTCTGTCTCTCTCTCTCTCTGCCCCTACCCCACTTACGTTCTCTCTCTCTGTCTCTCCCAAAGTAAACATTTGTTTAAAAGGTTGAGTAGCAGTGAAGCAAATGAAAGGAAAGTAAGCCATTCAGAGTTGCTTTTGTGAGAGACCATCCTGAGTTAGAGACCAAGAAGAATGCTCAGTTACCCACACTGTCACCTTTAGTATGCACACGTGCAGCTGCCACGGGCCTGTGCACACGCCTCTGGTGGAGCAATCAGAAGGCTGTGGTTGGTGCATTTGTTTTGTGCCGATGGACGCCATGTAAGCATGAACTCTTCAAGATACGTACTCACCGGGTCTCAGAGCAGAAAGGTGTGGAGCCTAACTGGATGCTTTGCAAGTAGTTTTGCACTGAGGGAGTCACTGAGTGCAGGCATGAATTGAGGCTACTACCTAAATGCACTGGGAATGATCTCACATTATTCTAAGTGCCTCCTCTGTATTATCTCATCCAATCTTTGTCACAAGAGGGGAGGGAGGATTGCAGAGAAACTAGCAGGACTCTGGGATAGGACACAGGCTACAGTGTGGTCAAGCCAGTGAGTTTTATTTGCTGCACACTGCACTCCAAACTGCAAGGTCTTGGGATGACACAGACAAATTAGAAATCATGTTCCCTGGGCTCAGAGGACTTCAGAATCATGCCAGGGACATCACTCACCTGCCTCAAAGAAGTAGAGCAAAGGTCAGTTCCTGGGACCGTTTATGAAATGCTCGCTTTGGACAAAGAACAATGCGAGGTGTGTGTGGTCACATTGGGTGTGTGCCCATTGCTTCCTTTGTTCGGCTGCTTTGTGTACAAACCACTTAGGCAAACGCACAAGACAGAGAACTTGGCTTTCAGCTTGGTTCTGTCGCCAGCTTCAGAGATGGGACATGTTATTTTGTAAGAATACTAAATGTTTGCATCAAATCTGTAATGTTATTAAGTGCTCACAGGGAGTGGTGCACTGTTGACATCATTGTTGTGGGCTCCACTTCGAGCAGTCTGGCTGGCTAGAAGTAGAGAGAAGGGAGGGAATAATCCAGATGTATCAGTACTAAAATCTAATTTAAGATTAAGAGAAAAATGCAAAGTTAGACACAAATGCTCTGGGTAACAACTCGATCCACCCGTTTGCTTTTATATCACTTGCACGTGTCTCCTTTTGCTCTACCAGTAACTATTACTTACTGTCCCCAGGATGTGTGCAATGACTGCCCTCCAGGCCCCCCGGGCCTTCCTGGTCTGCCAGGTTTTAAAGGGGACAAAGGTCTCCAGGGAAAGCCAGGGAGAGAAGGCACAGAAGGGAAAAAGGTAAGGAGAAGGGGGGAAACTTTGTCCTTGTCACCGCGATGAAATGTATCATCTTTGGAGATCACAGCCCTGCCTCTCTGGTACAGATGTGGGGGGAGCCTACTCAAGGGTGTGAATATGGGAGGCAGGGGGTCATCTTGGGGACTGGCCACCCCATTAGACGTGGGCTATGCCCATGAATGCATGGTCACACTCAGTACTGCCACCTGCCCACACCCTTTGCTCAGACATGCTGGATGGAGGCAGGAGACGGAAATTTCAGCGGGAAATCAGTGAATAGGTGTGTCAGGGCAGCAGCTTGCTGGTGACTCTGGGTATAAGCTCCAGACACTGATTCTTACTGGTTTTTTTTTTCCTGTTCCTGCTACAGGGAGATGCTGGGCCCAGGGGCCTCCCAGGGCCTCCAGGAATCGCTGGACCACAGGTCAGTGAGCCCTCATTGACACTGAGTGCATCCTTTCTGCTCATGTCACTGGTTAATCCAAGTTTGAGGAAGAGTAATGTCCAGTGTGAAGGAATAATGGTTTTAAAACAATGACACCCACATTCAGGGTCTAACCATGGCTCCGACTCTCTCAGTGACCTTGGGAAGGGGCACTTGAACTTCCTGAGTCTCAGGTTGCTCCTCTACAAACGCCTCAGTGGTTGAATAATGAAGTGAGCTAGGGGGTTGGAATGGGGAGTCCTCACTGGTTAAGACAGGAGCTTTGGGGTCAGAGGGCTCTGAATTTGAATACCAGCCCTGGGTCGAGTCAGAGCTGTGTGGTCTCAGGCAAAATCTTTGACCCTCTGGACCTTAATTTCACCACCCAATAATAGAAAGAATAAAAGCAGCATCAGGGGGCACCTGGGTGGCGTGGTTGGTTAAGCGTCGAACTCTTGATCTCAGCTCAGGTCTTGATCTCAGGGTCGTGGGTTCGAGCCCCATGTTGGGCTCTGTGCTGGGTGTGAAGCCTATTTAAAACAAAAACAAAAAACAAAAGCAACTTCAGAGATTTGTTAGAATTGGACGATGTAATGCACAAAAAGAACTAGTCACCCAGTAAATAACCTCATTAGGCAAGTGCTGTGCCAGTGTGAGTGAGTGTTACTACCACTCACAGGAATGGTAAGGCGCCCATCTAAAATGGGCAGGGAAGCTCTGTGCTTTCATAAAGCCAGGGAGACCAGCCCGGGAAGAAGGAGCTGTGATCTCAGCCATAGAACAGGAGGGGAGGCTCTGGCAGCCGAAAACAGGTGTCTGGGCTGTGTATTTGAGCTCCTTGTGGTGATGGTACATAGCTCTAAGCACGAGAGACTGTGTGAGTGCAGACGTGGGGCCAGGAGGGGAAGAGAGCTGACCCTCCACCCTCAGTCACCTTCCCCCACCGTCAGTGCCTCTGGGGGCTGTCCCTGATCACTACCTTGGGGACCCTGTGCTGTTGCAAGCTATGCACGCTACCCTACCCCGACATTCAGGAGCAAATGTGTCACTGTGTCTCTTCCTGTGGCCTGGCTGGGACATGGCGTGGCTTGTCTGACATGAAATTCAGCAGAGAATTGTCAGTAGGAGAGAGCGAGCTCAGGAGCCAGACCTCTGGAGTTGGCATTCCCACTCAGCAATGACCTTGGGCTAGCTTCTTACTTTTGCCCTTCCCTTTCCTGCTGACAAACTGAGAGGTATAAAAGCAGTCACCTTCCAGGCCTGTGGCCCTGAGAACTGCTGAGGGTGCCTCCACCAGACCTCGCACTATGCAGGCCCAGCACCAACCTGCTTCTCCTGCTTTTTACCCCGTGGGGTCACAGCAGCGACAGGACCGGGACTGGGGTGAGGACCTGACGTAAGATGTAAGGGAAGCCCAAAACCTCAGTAACCAAGATAAATAGGACTTTAGTGCAATATTTTAAAAAGTTTAGAATTATTATAGTTGATTCACAAGGAACAAAATGTCACTATTTTATTTTTAAAGTTTTTTTTAAGTTTATTTAGAGAGAGAGAGGGGGAGAGAGAGAGAGAGAGAGAGAGAGAGAGAGAGAGAGAGAGAGAGAGAATGAGTGGGGGAGGGGCAGAGAGAGAGGGAAAGAGAGAATCCCAAGCAGGCTCCTTGCTGTCAGCACAGAGCCTGATGCGGGTCTTGATCTCATGAACTATGCGATCATGACCTGAGCTGAAATAAAGAGTCAGACTTTTAACTGACGGAGCCATCTGGGCACCCCAAAATTTTCAATAAAGATGGGACCTAACCCTACACTTGAACCATTCACCTTCCTTAAACCCCTAATCCCAGCCCTGTGGGAGCCCCATTTATTTACATTTGTATAGTTAGTTCATCTCGGATTATTTGGCACTGATTTTGACTTTGAAGAACACAGCATTGGACTATTTTTAATTTTGGATACTGAGCTTTCCAGAGCTCCTACACCCAGGCCAAGTGCTCACTTGCCTTGCTCCAGGGTCAACCCTGAAAATGGGGTTGGACCTCTTATTATTATATTAGAAGGCAAGGAAGCCAACACTGCGGGGTAACAGCAGGGCGCTCCCTGGAACAGTTGGGCATCAGGATGGCAAACATCCCGATTTCCCAGGCCTGCCTGGCAGGCTAAGACATAGAGTGTTTGTGATCCATAGACTTTGTGAAGTCTTACAGGGTTTTGACATACCCAGGGCTCTTGCTTTAGGAACTACAGCTATCAGGTTTCAGTGTAGATGGAATAAGAGATTTTTTTCCTGGGCAGTGTTAGTTGAGAGACACCCGTAAAGTGTAGCATCACCTGTGCTATTTACCCTGAATTACTCCCCCTTTCTGAGGTCATCAGCTGGGGCTAAGCTCCTTGCCTGGAGGATTCTGCAGGCTAGTTTCAGCTGATCCTTAAGTAACCTTTGCTGTCAACTCACAGGCTGCTGGGTTTAGCCTCTGCTGAGGAATGGCTTTTTATGCAGAGAAACAAAAGCAAATCAATTAAACAGATAAGGAGTTCCCTCCACTAAATAGGGATTGTTTTCTTTATTGGCCCAATCCCACTTGAAGTGCTGGAGTCTTGGGACAATGGTTCTGCCTTTGTTCCTTGATAATTCGCTTCTAGAGAGGGTTTGTTCCTTTACATATTCAGAGAAAGCCAAAGAATGCTTCCACCCAGAAAAAGAACAGAAATTAGTGCTGCAGCTGAAAGACAGGGTTCTAGCTGTCTCCACTTGGGAGTCCATCATGACCTTGAGAAGTTGGCAGATGTTAGGGTCCACCCTACATAATGAACTCCCAGGCAGTTACAGTGGGCAGCATACACAGTATGCTCAGGTTACCTGCTTTACAATATCATCTCTTGCAATGGTCAGCATCATGCTAGGAGGTACACGTATTGTCCCATTTTACAGATGAGGAAGCAGAGCCTTAGCAAGATTTAAATGCCAGTACTACCAAACTACTAAGTGATACTGCAGAGGGGAATCCCTGCTGGCAGGACTCTAGGACCTCCTACCCCCTGTTAGTATCCCCTAGGGGTTTAACCCTAGTAATAGTAGGACCAACTCCAGCACCAAGGACAGCTCCTGGTGGGGCGGAGGCTTCCCCTTACCACCACCTACTATTGGGGAAGTGAGTCACAGGGGAGTTAAATAGCTCATCTGAGGACTCACAGGCTTGCCTTGATTCTTGGCTTCAAACCCAAGCCACTCCATGCTCGTTATTCATCCCACTCCACTCTCCAGAAAACAGACGGGAGGACTGTTTCATTTTCTCTCGCTTATCAAACAAGATCTCAGCTTGACCTGCAGACATGAAGATGAATTTGTACACTGAAAATGCTACCAGTGGCTGAGCACTTACAAATATTTTCTCGTTCTTTCGCAGCCAGACGTCCCTGTGTTCACTGGTCATGTGCATCACCAAGGGCATTTGTTTGTTTGTTTGCATTTGCAATCCTGCATCTGGGAAATCAGCTTCCCTAAGATTTATCTTGCAGATTTGCAGCGGCTCTGACTGCTGGCTGGGCCTGGGGAGGTCACTGTCATGATCAATTACAGCTTCATTCTAGAGCTTTCATACTGCACAAAACATTGACTTTCAGGGATGGCGTCTGGGGATAGTGGCAATTTATTTGACTTTTCTGAATTGAGGGTCTTTCGTCTCTAAAAGAAGAACCATATGGCCTATTTCACAAAGAGGATGTTGAGGATTAAACAGGGAGGCATTTACAGGGCATCAGGCGTGGTACCAGCTGGGTACAAGGAAGTGCTGGGTACATCTAACTGTAAGTGGTCCTCCTAGTGGTTTCTCTGTTTGAATGAATAACAACTGTAGCAAAGGGTCAGTAGAAGAGTAAATGGCTTGAAGGAAAATAATGCCATTGGGCAAAGTGTTACTTAGGAAGGCCACCTGGAAGTGGTGATTTTAGTTGCATTGGAAAGTGAGGCAGGGATGTGCCAGGCATCCTGGGGGACAGGTTTTCTAGGCAGTGAGATAGCCCATGGAAATCCAAGGACAGGCCTTATCCTGCTAGTAGCAGAGACTTCGTTAATTTGAGAAAGTTTAGGCCCTGCCCTCAACAGTCTGTAAACCCCTTGAGAGAACTGCCTTTTTGGTGGATTCACAGAAACCCACATCCTTAGAGCAGCCCCTGGTAGGAACATACCCTCTAAGCAGTTGTGACATCGTGTGCTTAGCACACAGTGACGTGGAAGAAATGTAATTAAAACCGAAACAGAATCTCCTCCCAGTCCAGAAAACCTCTCCACGAAGGTGGAAGAGAAGGAAAACAGTCCTGTTATTGAGTAAACATGGCTGCAGAGGGTGAAGCACGTCAGGCAGAAATCTCCCTCTGTCCTGCAGCCAGGCAGCTGCACCTGCTGTGTGCAAGTCCTCAAGACCAACAATAACCGGGCCTCAAGTAATAGGACTTCATAGCACCAGGTGTCACGTACGTTCATCCTAAATTTTCCTGGCAATTCGGTGATCGTCTGTGTTAGTCAGCTTTAAAGAAAGGAAAAACGGGCTGTCCATCTTAATGACGGGAAGTGTTCTGCAACTTGGAGGAAGGTGTCTGGCTTTTCAGTTGGGCTCCCTTCCCCACAGAGGCTTGGAGACAGAGACCGAGGTGGGGGGGGGAGTGCTCTCTTTCTGGATGATTGATTACATTTCAAAGGGACAGTTGCCAGGTCCTTGAGAGAGACATTTCTGAATCCTAGATCTGGCAGGACTTATTTAGCTGTTAAAAGGATTTACATACATTTCAAAGAGAAAGAACCCCACAGTGACAAGTTTTCTGAAGTAAATGCTGTAAGAAAAAGGTTTGGGGAGAGAATCTCTTCCCTTCTGTTCATGGGGAGATTTAAGCCCTTACAATGACTCTGAATAAAGATCATCTAAGAGAACTGAGCTAGTAATGAACTAGCAATCTCCCTAGAATATAAAGTCCAGGTGGGCAGGGACTGTGTTGTTGTTTTATTGGTTGCTGTATCTCCAGTGCTTAGAAAGGTTCCTGGAGCATGGTGAGTCAGACTTCTAGACTATAGATGCTATGTTCTTGACATTAGAAAACCCGTGGGACAAGGTGTCATGCCCAGGAAAATAGCCAGAAAAGTAACTTGGGCAGGGAGAGACAGTTTGAATACAGACAGATCTGCATTAGAGTCCCAATCTTGCCTTTCATTAGCTGTGTGACCTCAGGTGAATGACTTAACCTCTCTGGTCTTCAGATTTTTTTTAAATCTATACACTCTGGTAATAACCCCCACCTCCTAGAGTAGTTTTACTGACCACGTTACATAACACAGGGGTGCCTGGGTGGCTCAGCCTGGGTGGCTCAGGTTGAGCGTCCTACTCTTGGTTTTGGCTCTCACGGTTCATGAGTTCAAGCCCTGCACTGGGCTCTGCCCTGACAGTGCGGAGCCTGCTTGGGATTTTCTCTCTCTCCCTCTCCCTCAGCCCCTCCCCAGCTCATGCTGTCTCTGTCTTAAAATAAATTAAGAAACTTAAAAAAATAAATACATAAATTAGATAACACAGACACGTTGAATATTTTTTGCATCAGCTCAGGATATAAACAAACAAACCAACCAAAAATACACAAAATGGGATCTCATGTGGGAAGGGCCCAGCAGCATGCAGGCCGGGGGGGGTGGTGTATGGGGAGGGGGGTGCAGGTAGAGGCTCGGTAAATGTCAGTCCTCTCTTCTGGAAGGAAGTGAGTCAGGGGTGGGGGTGGCTGTGTATGCTTTGATCCTTAGCTGCAGCGGAGAAGGAGACAAGGACAACTGTGGAGATCCTTGAGCTGCTGACATTTTCACTGCTGGGACTTGAAGGTTGAAACCACCCTAAGCCCAGACTGAGGACTGGGATTTGAAAAGGAACCATTTACTTTTAAGGCAGTTGTCCTGAATGTCAGAGAAGCCGTGTGCTATTCCGTCACTTCTTTTCATTGAGGTTATAATACGGCCTGCAGACAGTGTGCTGGCTTTATAGACTTAAAAGCAGTAGAAATAATGACATGTAAAAATGACGGAACAAATGCTCTTCCCCTTTGAACCTCTTTTCTTCTCTCCTGCACACTGGCCTTTGACGTTCTACAGGCATTAGTTCACCTAAGGCTCCCAACGCACCTCGGGCAGGCGGCCAGGGAGCATTACGAGGTAGTTACAGCCATCGGTGAACTGCTGATGTGGGACACAGTGTGTCCACACGGCTAGACCCATGGTGAACTGGGGGACTCTGGACTTGGAAGGGCTCCCCTAGATTGATCTGCCCCCCATCCTTTATTTACTGGATGTACAAACCCAGAGCAAAGAGGGGATATGATCTACTCAAGGATGCACAAACAAGATGTGACAGGCCTGGAAACAGAGCCAAGACTGACTTACTGTGAAAGACTTATTTTACTGCATAATGCCTTCTTTTAACGGAACTGACATGTTTTTGTTTAACGACGTTTTACCGAAATACATTTGTTACCACATTAAATGCAAAGCCAAAATATGTGACAGTTAAGAGAGATTAGAACTTTTGAGTGTTACTTCCAAGGTTAGTCTATGAAAAATATTTTTGGTGGGTTGCATATTGTGAGTGTCTTGACCACAGTGACGATGACAGTGGCGGTGATGATGGTGATGGTGACAGTGACAATAATGATGGTGAGGATAATGATAATGATGGTGATGGTGACAGTGACCATGGTGATGATGGTGATGGTGATACCGGTGATGCTGATGCTGATGATGACGGGAAAGATGACAGCTAACAATGAATTTATCACTAGCTCATGCACTGTGTAGATTTTAGGTCACTTAATGCTCACAACAACCCCATGACAAAGGGGTTGTATTAATATTATTTTAGGAATAAGGAGACAGACAATTGAAGCAGGTTGCCTAATGACAGACTTACTAATGACAAAGCCAGAGTTCAAGTATAAAATAATCCAAAATACTAATTATACTAATATTTATTGAGCTCTTGCTGTGTTCTGAGCTCTATGCTGTACTTTCCAGGCGTCTGATTTTGTTATCCCAACATTTCACGGGGTAGGCAATCACTATTTGCTCTATTTTATAGAGAAAAAAGACATCCTACAGTTTGGGGTTGAAGTGACCCCCTCCAGGTCGCACAGGTAGCAAGGGAAGGAGCAAGGAGGGAACATATGGGCACAGCCATCTCCCCCAGACTGTGGACATTGCTGCCCTGTCCACCTTCTCAGCTCCCCCTCCTCCCCACCCTACACCTGCTCTGCAGGGCCCCCAGACCCTGCTGATTCTGCTCCCTCCCCTCCCACATCCTCACACCCCAGTTTCCTCCTGACCTCCCCTCCTCTCTTCATGCTGGCCCTTCCAACCCACCCCACACTGCAGTCAGAGAGCCCTCTGGAAACCGAGGACAGTCACGGCTCCTTCTAATGGTTTCTGGTGCCTGCAGCTCCATTCAGGTTCAAGGGGTAAACATACAGGGCTCTCAGTGACCCCCACCAGCACCCCACAACCCCATTAAGGCATTCCACCATCGGTTCCTCAACCAGACTCCCTTAACTTCTCTCTGTGGACACCCTGCCTGGCCTACAGCTCAGACTTAGTAAGAGTTGATGAAGAAAGAGTACATGAATGAATGAATGAATGAACGGGTGAACGAAGGCATGCGAGCTTTTTTCTTTTGCAATGTAGTTCTAGCAGAATTTCCTGTAATTTTCTTTCTTTTCTTTTTCTCCCAAGGGAAGTAAAGGAGAGCGTGGTGCAGCTGGTGAAGCTGGACAGAAAGGTGACCAGGTAAGAACTTACTTTATAATGAACCTGGAGAGGTGTCACTGTTCTTCCTAGATAAATTTCATTCTGCCATTTCTGACATCACTGCTTGGATCTTCCTTGCCTGCAGCCGGATTTTTTTAAACCACATTTTCATGGTTTCCAAATTGATTCCTCTGGTTCATGGTGATATTCCCCTTCCCCAATTATCTGAGGAGACTGCCTTTTCTGGTTTCGTTTGGTTTTGCTGGACTCTCTGACCTTTAGAGCTTTTTGTTTACTGAAATGGTAGTCACCCATTACAACATGCCCCCTTCTTTCCTCCCACCCCCATCATTCCTCAGGTGCCTCTTGTGTAACTCACAGTGCTAGTTGAAATCCTCCATGATGCCCCTCTGCACTCAGTGCCCAGCCAGCCCTGCTGGACCACGTGTCCGAGTGCATTGTAAGGTAGCACCCGTGACAACAGAGACCCCTCTTTCTGTGGATTCAAACATGGCAGTCCCGTCATCTTTTATCCAGGGTCACCGATTCTGCCGTCCCAGCTCCCCAGCCTCCAGCAGCCTTTCTGCCATTTAAACTGGCTACCTTCTCCTGCTTTGCTTCTGTCACTCTTCCCTTTTCCTCTTTTGCGCCTGTGCTCCCCCCATCACCCCTCTGTGCATCTCTCCATCGGTCCTCCTTGTCAACCGGCTGCATGCCGGACACAGCCCCAGGCTCTGAGATGCATGGTGCGTAAGGACAAATCCCTGACCTCACAGGGCTTTCTGTTCAGTGAGAAGGTGAGGCAGGTGAGCAGGTACTCCAGAGGCAGTGAGGTAAGAGCTACCTATGCTCAAGGTCTGAATGACGTACTTAGCTAAAATTCCATCTGTATTTGGAAAAACAAAATGTGTCCAGATTATTCTTGCCATAGTGAATTTTCTTTTTTTTAATATGAAATTTATTGTCAGATTGGTTTCCATACAACAGCCAGTGCTCCTTCCAACAGCTGCCCTCCTCAATGCCCATCACCCACCCTCCCCTCCCTCCCACTCCCCATCAACCCTCAGTTGATTCTCAGTTTTTAAGAGTCTTTTATGGTTTGGCTCTCTCCCTCTCTAACTTTTTTTTTTTTTCCTCAAATATAGTACATTCTATCCTGACTGTTACAGCTTGTGTTTTCCAGCAGCAGGAGATAGAGGTGGAGGGCAGGGAAGTCTCTTCCATGGTGGTTTGCGGTTTATTTGATCCTATGAGACGTTGTCTTACTAAAACTAAATGTTACACGCAATACGCTCTAGCTTGCTTAGCTCCTGCTTTAACACACATGGACTCCTCTCTGCCCGGAGATGTGAATCCCTTTCCTAAAGTAACTGCAACGTTATTATAGTGTAGATGCCATAATTCAGAAACCGGAACAGTTTCCATTTGGGAGCATATGTTGCGTGTGCATGTGCATTTATTTGCTTTCAGATTGTTATCATGGGGTGTCTCGAGCCTACACAAAAGTTAGAAACCATAGTAAGAAGACCCCCACCCTTAGACGTACCACCCAGCCACAGGATGTTGTAGCCATTGTGGCCGCTTCTGTTTTCACCTGTGTCTTCAGCCACACCGTCTTCCTTCACATTATTGTGAAGCAGATCCGCTTTCAGGGTAGGTTTGGTTTTGTAAATATTGTTAGATACTTCCTCAACCTCTGGAAATACCAAGAATATATTTTAAAAAAATAAGGTCTTTTTGTTGCCAGCGTCTGTATCCACAATCGTTATCGGGGTGAGAAGCTAGAGTCTGGATTGTCATCTGATGTTTGGTGGCTGCCAGAGTGAAGAGCTTCTTAGGAGTCGTTGTTAAGAACTGCCTCTTGGGTTTTCCTAGGGTCATCCTGGAGTTCCTGGTTTCATGGGACCCCCCGGGAACCCTGGGCCACGGGTAAGTGATGATTTTGAATCCCCTCCTCTTTTGGCTTTGACATTTGAACGCATTTCCATACTCCCTGGAGATGGGGTCACGTTGGACATCGCTCTTACTTTGAGGACTAGGCTGACACCTGAACGGTGTCTCAGGCTGACCGGAGAGCGTGGGTCCCTGAGGCATCTGGGGTTGAGGACCGAGTGATATGAGTAGCACCAATGGGCAGTGAGGCTAGGGTGCTTGTAAGGGCCAGGAGGGTGTTGGCAGGGATGGGCAGGCTTGGTTAATTCTTAATCTGTATCTAGCTTGGGCAAGGGAGGCCTGAGATCACTGCAAAGTTAGGATCTTAAGTAAAAGATGTAGAAACAGGTTCCCCTGTTCCATAGGAACCTGTCCCACGGCAAGAGACTCTGGGAATCACAGCGTCTGTATAAGCACAGATTTTCCTGGGTTTACTAGAGTCAATAATAATAATAACTAATAATTAGTATTATTCAGTATGACCATTTTCTTTAAAAAAATTTTTTTTAATGTTTATTCGTTTTTGAGAGAGAGACAGAGACGGAGACAGAATGTGAGCAGGGGAGGGGCAGAGAGAGGGAGACGCAGAATCAGAAGCAGGCTCCAGGCTCTGAGCTGTCAGCACAGAGCCCGACATGGGGCTTAAAGCCATAGGCTGTGAAATCGTGACCTGAGCTGAAGTCAGACACTTAACCGACTGAGACACCCAGGCGACCCAAATTAGGTTGTTTTAAATGCATTTTTTTTTCAATAAAATCATATGAGAGCATGAAACCACATCTTTCACTTCAGAATCAACTTTTCCAGCAAACTCATAGAAAGTAAATTAGCTACAAAAGTATTCAAGCTTTCCCAGTTTACTAGAGAGCCTACCTTAAATCTCTGATACTCGGCTTACTTCCCACCTGCCCCCTGCCCAGGGTAGGTGCCGTTACCGTCCTTTTCAGTTTCTCAGACTTAATGCCTCACCGCTGCCTCTCTGCAATGAGCAGGTGAATGACCTTGCAGGGGATCTCTGAGTTTACTATCATTGAAGTTCACAAAATTCTGCATTTTCTTCAGATGAATAATTTCACTTAAGAGATCCCTTTGCGGGGCACCTGGGTGGCTCAGACCATTGAGCCTCCGACTTCGGCTCAGGTCACGATCTCACAGTCTGTGGGTTCGAGCCCCGCGTCGGGCTCTGTGCTGACCGCTTGCTCAGAGCCTGGAGGCTGCTTCCGATTCTGTGTCTCCCTCTCTCTCTCTGCCCACCCCCCCCCCCCCGCCGCTCACGCTTTGTCTCACTGTTTCTCAAAAATAAATAAATGTAAAAAAAATTTTTTTTTTTTTAAAAAAAGAGATCCCTTTGCATCGTATTTGAATATGTTATTAGATTTTGTGACATCTGACAGTCAGGCACAAGAATTAAAAATGATCAAGGTAGCAATGTCATAAGTAATGGGGAGAGACATTGGCATTGAATTGAGGAGGGACATTTGAGAAGGAAATAATTTTATATTACACTTCCCATATCATAAAGGCTGTACCTTCCCTGTGTAACCTAATAGCTGAGAGGGCCCCAGAGTCAGTGCTGAGGGAAAGTCCCACTCCCACCCCACCCTGGTCATTCAAAGCCTATAACACGTCTCCCCCCACCCCACCCCCCTTGCAAATGAAACCATGTGCTCCTCTCATTGGAAATTGTTCTTTGACAACTCTAGGAAAGGGCTCCTGGCTTATCATTCTCATGCAAGATGATGCATCTGAGATTCAGAAACAGCCACCATCAGAGGGTGGCTGAGTCAGCTAAGCATCTGACATTAGGTCAGGTCATGATCTCACGGTTTGTGGGTTCAAGCCCCGCATCAGGCTCTGTGCTGATGTCTCAGAGCCTGTAGCCTGCTTTGGATTCTGTGTCTCCCTCTCTCTCTGCCCCACTCCCACTCACGCTCTGTCTCTCAAAAGGAAACATTAAAAAAAATGTTCAGAGACAGTCACAATCAGACTGCGGCTGGTGTGCCTCCGACTGACCGATGTGTTCTTCAGTTCACTCAGTGGATGTTTCCTGAGCATCTACTTTGTGCTGTGCCCTGGACTGTTAATCACTTTTGGGAGTGGATCCTGGTGAGCTGCCCATTCGGGGTCAGTGGCCAGTCATTCTGTAGCAACTCGAGAGCAGGAAACCCTCCTGGTCATTGTATTGTTTCTTCGAGTGCTTATATGTCAGACCCTGGAACCAGGGATGTGGAAACCAAACAGACAAGGCTCCTTAGAGTTTATTTCCTGGTGCTCAGTTGGCATCCTACTTTCAGATGAAACCCTTAACCCCAACTGCCATATGGAACTTAATTCCAACTTAGCTAGGTTCCAGAGTAGAGGATGCTGGAAGTTTTTGGCAAAATGATACAGAAGAATCCTGATTTGTAGTAGAAACTCCACTGTTCTATTAGGTTTCGACTAGATGTGTCATTTCCCTGTAGCGTCCCAGCCAGAGAACCATGAACCTTAGCCTCTTTGTTCAAATATTATCAATATCCCTTTATTTCGTGAACATTTACTGGGTCCTTACCTGGTGGAAGAGGTGGGGAAAAATCTGACTGCGTCTTGTCCCTGGGAATTTGTCTGACATGGGAAACAACACCTATCTTCTGCAGCTGTACCAGACTTCCTTGAGGTCCACCATGTAGCTGTTTCTGTAGCCCTAGAACTTGGCCAGGACTTGGCTTCCTACAAGTTTATGTAAAAAAAAAACACTAAAGATCGCTGGAAAGGTATCAGTAAGACTGCAAGAGCTTGTGTGTTTGTCCTCCCATATTTAGTTAGTATCCGCCATGTTCCTGGTCGTGGGCTGGCCAGTAGACGCACCGCTGTCATCTGTGCTTATGATAACGGAGAGCCCTTTATGGAGAGCCCTTAGTACGTGCCGATGCTGACTAACTCCTTATATGTATTAACTTTCTCAATTCTCTCAACAACTCAGCTGAAATAGGAGCTCTTTTTCTCCAGTTTACAGAGGAACTGATAGGCACAGAGGAGTGGAGTAACGTGGAGAGCCAGGACATGGACCCAGGGACGCTGGCTCTGAGAGGGTGCACCCCAACTGATACCTTCTATTCTGCAAGCACTGCAAGCACTGCCTCATTTCCTGCTCCCCTCCTCACAGCCCGGACAATAATGTCACTTCTACCCTTTCACTGACAAGGAAGCTGAAGACGGGAATCGTATACCCCTTGACCAAAGCTAGAAAGAAGCAGTGTATTCGTTAGTCTAAACAATCTGTCCCCTTGGAGCATCTGGGGGGCTCAGTTGGTTGAGCTTCCAACTCTTGGTTTCAGCTCAGGTCATGATCCCAGGGTCATGGGATCACTCCCCGTGTTGGGCTGCACACTGAGCATGGGGCCTGCTTGGGATTCTCTCTCTCTCTCCCGCTCTGTCCCTCTCCCCTGCGAGTTCTCTCTCTCAAAATAAATAAATAAAAATTAAAAAAAAAAAGAATCTATGTCTCATCTGCCAGCCAGCCCAGCTTTCATTCATTCATTCATTCATTCATTCAAGAAATATTGAGTGCCCACTATCTCCGAGGCAGTGTTTTAGTTCCCAGTAAAGGAAATCATCAACAAACACTAGCGTGGCAGATGGCGATAAAGGCTATGGAGGAAAATGAAGGTGTTAGGAGAGGCAGGCGCTTTGGAGTTTGGATTTGGGAGGTGGGTAATTTCTCACTGAGCCGGGATGAGGACGAGGGCAGGCTGTGCGCTCTGAGCCTTGGGGGACTGGATTTGAGCGGACTCACCCTGCTGCACTCACTTACGTGCATAGAACTCCTCTTTCATGGTTCCATGCACTTCTCATCCCTGGGTTGGCACAACCAAAAACACCCTCCTTATTAGCCTCGAAGATAAATCCACTTGTTCCTTCTTGCCTTCTGTCCCCAAATGTCCCCTGATGTTAGCCGGAGGCGTCCACTCTGAAGTGAGACAGTTTGCTGTTGCCGGGCAGGCCGGCTGGCTGGCGACTACTCTGGTCCTTCCTGCCCCACGGCTGCTGTTCCCCTGACATCTTTGTGTTCCCAGAGACCAGACCAGCGTGTTGAGGGAGGCGGGGGCTCCCAGGAGCACCTGTGGTTCTGGCAGCCGGGGAGGGGCTCGGGACGCACCCTCCGTGCACTGCTTTGTGCACAAAGAGGCGCTAACCATCTCTGTTGAGATCCTCACAGCAAACTGACTCCCTGCTCTGTCGTCCTTAGGGAGCGGATGGCGTTGCTGGGGCCGCTGGACCTCCAGGGATCCAAGGGCCGCCGGTAAGTTCCTCAGCAGACGGGACCTGCCCTGAGTCTGTTTGGGCTTCCCAGAACCCAGGTGTTCACAGGCCTGGTCCTGGTCCTCCCTCTGCCTCCGTGGCTCCTCATCCTAAGTATTCACAGTCTTGCAATGAAACCATGGGGGAGGGGAGTTGTTTGCTTCCCATTGGGACCGTGGTTTCTTGCCTCTGACATAAACGTTTTGGAGCACTTGGGTGGTTCAGTTGGCTAAGCGTCCAACTTCAGCTCAGGTCATGATCTTGAGGTTCATGGGTTCAAGCCCCGCGTCGGACTCTGTGCTGACAGCTCAGAGCCTGGAGCCTACTTCGGATTCTGTGTCTCCCTCTCTCTCTGCCCCTTCCCCTGTTCATGCTCTGTTCTCAAAAATAAGTAGAAAAACGTTGAAAAAATTTAAGAAATAGAATAATAAAATTAAAGTGAAATAAAATAAAAAAGTAAAATAAAATAAAATAAAATAGGTTTGGATGAATGGCCTGGCAATCCGCGATTCCAGAGTCTGGTTTACAACCAGCTCACACAGGCCCTGTGGGTGTGGTTCTCTTCTGAACAGGCACTGGGGACGGGAAAGGCTTGAGCCAACCCGCCCTGAGGCTACGGTATATTTCAAGAGGCACGTTGGACAGGAGTAGCTCCTGTTATCCAACCGCCCCAAAGAGGAGCGAGAAGTCAGAGAGGGGAGTCACACAGGACTCTGCCTGGCGTTCCGAGCTGGCTCGCAAGCAGGTCAGCCCTCCCCTGGCATCTCTGGGCTCTGATGCCAGGAGCTCTTGAGGGATCAGTTAGGACAGTTCGTCCTAACCTCCTGCTGGGAGGAGGAGGGCAAAGCCCAGTGGGTTTGGGTTACTAGTCCAAGGACACACAGGTAATTAATGTCCAAGTTGGGAGTTAAGTCACTTTGGAAACTCCCGATTCAGTGTCCTGCCATTCGACACTGACCCGCTGTGGGGGATGGCCGGGCTGGGGGCTGCGGGGGTGTTGGGATCCAAAACTAACAGCCGCATGGATCGGCTTTTGTTCACCATCCGGCCAGTCCTCTTGAAGCTGCCCCCCTAGAAGTCCCAGGCGGAAGGGAATATAAAACCTACCGCAGGCAGCTTTGCACCGATTCTCGGACGCCAAAAGATCTCCCCCACACACACAGACCGTTTGCCCCAGGAGAGGAAGATACAGCCCAGATGTGAATCTCACATACCTCGGAGCTAAACTGTATTGAGTAAGACATCGATTCTGCCGTGGGACCATGTGGCAAGCGATGGCTGTGCTTGAAGCTGCCTGGGGTCCCGATATTTCACTGTATACATCAAACCAGAGTATGCTCCGAGTTTTCTTAGCATAAACAATGAGTATTGGTAGGTTAAAAAAAAAAAAAAGAAATTTAAAAAGCTAAATGGGACATAATAAAAAAAGATACAAACTGAAAATATTTCCATTATATTTTGAAATGAAACATATAAACCATTTGCCAATCTTTTTGACATAGAAGGAAGGCCTCACTTCGATTTTGGGTCCCCTAGTGGAGTCTCTTGTCGTTATTCTTTTTTTTTTTTTTTCAACGTTTATTTATTTTTGGGACAGAGAGAGACAGAGCATGAACGGGGGAGGGGCAGAGAGAGAGGGAGACACAGAATCGGAAACAGGCTCCAGGCTCTGAGCCGTCAGCACAGAGCCCGACTCGGGGCTCGAACTCACGGACCGCGAGATCATGACCTGGCTGAAGTCGGACGCTTAACCGACTGCGCCACCCAGGTGCCCCTCTTGTCGTTATTCTTGTAAAAAGAACATCTACCCACTTACTGTTTGCTGCTTCTTGAAAAAGTGGTTTGAGAATGTAACACCACCTGTGAAGCAATTTGAATGCAGAATCCTAGATCGTTAGGGTATTTTTTTTCCTAATCTTTTGTAGCTATCTCGTTACAGCCATCTAGATAGTGAGTCATCTTTGTAAAATAAAGTCTTAACTTAAAGATCATTCTTTTTCTTTTTCCACCTACATTTAGTTGGGTTACCTAATGAATAATTATGTAATTTCCAGGGTGCCTGGGTGGCTCAGTGGGTTAACTGTTTGACTTTGGCTCAGGTCATGATCTTGCAGTTCACAAATTCGAGCCCCGCGTTGGGCTCCATGCCGAGCGTGGAGCCTGCTTAAGATTCTCTCCTGGGGCACCTGGGTGGCTCAGTCGGTTAAGTGTCCGACTTGGGCTCAGGCCATCATCTGGTGGTTCATGAGCTCGAGCCCTGCGTCAGTCTTTGTGTGGACAACTCAGAGCCTGGAGGCTGCTTCAGATTCTGTGTCTCCCTCTTTCTCTGCTCCTCCCCCACTCAAGCCCGCTCTCTCTCTCACTCGAAAATAAATAAAAAAGCATTACAAAACTGTGTAATTTCCACAGCAAAGCACAACTTGCACAATACAAACAGGATTAGGACCAAGCTGACCTCTTGTGTATCTTCAGCTCACATCATGGGGTTAAAAAAGCCCGAAATAGTAAATATTTAGTCTTCGTGGGCCACGTGGTCTCTGTCGCAAATATTCAGCACCGCTGTGATAAGATGAAGTCCGCCATGCACAGTAGGTCAACAAAAAGGTTCCACTGTGTTCTGATACAACTTTATTTGCAAAAGCAGCGAGGGCTGGAGTTTGCTAATTCCAGTAGTGGCTCCCTACTAGGGTCTTTGGAAAAACAGACCTTCAGGAAGGAATCCAGCGAGCTCCATTATCAGTATTTAAAAATCCCTAATGATGCTGAGTCTTTGTTCCAAGTTGACAAAAAAAAAAAAATCCACTTTGTTTATAAAATCTGTATAAATCTGAATTAAATATCAAAATATCTTCGCCTTTGGTTTTCTTCCAAGAAGCTAACATCACAAGCCTTAAGGATACCTCATTTTGTGTGGCAGGTGGATTAGAATGTAAAACCTGACATCGGCATTTTACCACTTCAAAAGAAACAGTGGCCGGAGATTATAAAGGCGTTGGGGCCTCTTAATTAGAGACACAGGTGACATAAGAACACTCATCCAGATAGAAATGATAGCATTGATGACTTCATCTGATTGAGAAGCTGTGTTTGGCAGTGATGTGTGTCTGGCGAATAAAATGGAAAATGAAGTATGAATTAAGGCGATTTGGTAAGCATAGTCTTTCAAAACACCAGCTATAAACTTGGTAGGAAGTTTAGGAGCCTCCAGACGAGGGGATGGTGACACCAAACCATCTGCTTAGCCCCAGGCCAGCTTTTTGCTTGTGTTGGATCCCGTGTGCCCAACAAGGTCAGGAGCTGTGGTCAGGAGCTGTGGTGCTGCGTGGTGAGGGTTTGGCCCTCAGGCAGTGTTGAAGATAAAGTACAGAGCTGGGGCTGGACCCAAGTCTTGTGGACCCCAAGCATCTTCTTCCCACCAGGCATTTCCATCTTCAGTCCCCCTGAGTCCATGTAACATGCTGGAAAGCTTCCCTGTGTGCACATGCACCTGCCGTGACGTGCTCCGCCCTGGGCGCCTCCCTGCTGTGGGGCAGGCAATGCCTGGCAAGCACTTCGCTTCTCACCGAAGATGCCTGCCAGCCCGTGAGGGCAGTTCTGTGTGAGATCGTTTCCTTCCAGAAAAGCCAGTCTGAGAGATCTAATGGTGTTTTTGTGTCTTGCATCCTTCAGGGGAAAGAAGGTCCTCCTGGCCCCGAAGGCCCATCTGGGTTACCCGGAATCCCGGTAAGTGAGATTAAACACACACACACACACACACACACACACACACACACACACACACACAAAATGTGACCAAAAAACCAAAAACCTGGTTTCTCTACTACAAAAATGAGCAAACCAAAACATACTGCACCACTGTTTAGGTAAGACATGGTCACTGGGGGAGTTTCGAGTATTACAGAAAATGAGAAGGAGAATCACTAACCAAAGCCAAGTTAGTACGTTTTTGGTGGGGTCAGTCTTAACCTCATTCTTCTATGCAGTTTGCACTGTTGTTGTTGATTTGTGTAGATGATGTTTTTATCTCTCTCCACACACGCATATGTGTGTATCCACGGTTAAGATCTCTGTCTCACACACACACACACACACACGCACAACTGTGATAATGAATTATTTATGATAAAATAAACACTTCTTATTTTCCACACTGGTATTAACTGTTCATACACTCATTAAATTTTATATACACTCTACCCAACGCACGTACCATAATATATATGATCATTCCTCTGTTGCCTCATAAATCTTATCGTTATTTTTTTTTAAGACTATATTAAGCTATTTTGCATGCATGGCACTTTTCTATGTAATAGCCCTCAAAAGTGAGGTTCACTTGTCAGGTGTAATAATGTCTGAGGTTCTTTATTTTTTTAATGTTTATTTTTGAGAGAGAGAGAGACAGAGTGAGTGGGGGAGGGCAGAGAGAGAGGGAGACAGAATCCAAAGCAGGCTCCAGGCTCTAAGCTATCAGCACAGAGCCCGACGCGGGGCTCGAACCCACGAGCCATGAGATCAGGACCTGAGGCAAAGTCAGACGCTTAACCAACTGAGCCACCCAGGGTCTTGATACACACTGAGGCCCCTGAGGGTCTTGATACACACTGCCAAATTACTTTCTATGAATACTGTTCTGGACTTTTAAATTTAATATACTTCTCGATAGGGTTGAGCTCTCTAGTTAGTTAGTAAGGCTGGTCCAGAGAGATCATATGCTGCCTCCTCCATTGAGAACCCATCCCTGTGGAGTTGGTGGTCTGGACTGTGCCTGCTGCTGGGGCCTCTACTGGCCACAGCCCCCGACCCCGGCCCTGCGTACTGTATTGTTTTATTGCAGCCACACTGGCTTCCTTTTGGTTCTTAGAATGTTCTGCATCCTCTCTTTTCCAGACCACAGGGCCTTTGCCCATGCATTTCTGTCTACCCACTATGCCTCTTCCTTACCTCTTGCACCGGCTGCTTTTGCCTTTGCTCTTTTGCATCCCATCTCAGGCATCACCCCCTGGAAGTTTTCTCTGCACCCCCTAGGCTGGGGCAGTCTCTCCTAGTCTCTTTTCCTTTCCTTGTGAGGGCCTATCTCAGCGGTAATCACATCTTTATTTGTATAATGGTTGCATTAGTGACCCCTTCCTCCAATGTTCATTAACTTATTTGCTCATTCGGCAGACTCTACTTAGGCACCCACTGTTTGCTAGATATGGAAATCTAACAGAAAAGTCCCTGCTGATCATGGGGTTTCGCTCTAGGCTGTGGGTTCTAGAAGACCAGGCTTTGGCTTCCCACACGTAGTGAACACCCAGCAAATACTACTTAAAGAAACACATGGATGAATGAACTGCTCTCTCAGAGCCCTCCCTCCTCAAGCATCTGAGAAGTGACTGCACTGGTCAAAGACACATTTCCCAGGCACCACTGTCAGCTCTCCCTGCAGCCATGTGACCCTGGGGTTAAGTAACGTGTGCAGGGCGCACAGATCTTAAAAGGTGTGCTGGGTTGAGAAACCCCTGTTGGTCTACACTGCGGCCCTGCAGCCTAGCCTGTCCTGGAAGCTGGAAGGCACTGACCGATATAATCCTAGCGATGGTGAAGCTAAGGAGAGAAAATCCTGGTCTGGCTTTTGTGCCAAGCCCTTATCGCCACAGCCCTAGCGTACTGGAGGAGAGAGGCAGGGCTTCCGGTGTTGACTTCACCATGTTCTTAATAACGTCCCCTTAGCCCCTCCACCCTGTCCTCCCTTCCAGGGGAGGGCCCTGTCTCTCAGACATCAGCCAAGCCTGGGCACATGCTATCCCTGCAGCCTCGGGAATGGCTTCCTCTCTCTCACCCCGTCCCCCACCCCAGCCACTCTGAATGCCTTTGCCTCTTCCGTATCATTCCTGTGTCAGAAACACTTCCTCTCCCTCTGCCTGGAGGATAAGAATCATCGTAGCTTCGGGGCACCTGGCTGGCTCAGTCGGTTAGGCGCCCGACTCTTGATTTCATCTCAGGTCATGATCTCATGGTTCATGAGTTCGAGCCCCGCGTCGGGCTCTCTGCTGACAACCGGGAGCCTGCTTGGGATTCTTTCTCCCTCTCTCTCTCTGTCTGCCTGTCCCCTGCTCGCTCTCTCTCTGTCTCCAAACAAACATTAAAACAAACAAACAAAAAAAGAATCCTCATAGCTTTCATGTGCACGGTGCACACCCCCTGATGGGCTCTGTGCAAAGAGCTTTCCGCATGTTATAACATATGTACCCTTTGCCGTGGACCCTCTCAGCAGCTCATGCTGAGGTCTGGACTGGACGTCATTTTCTCTGGGAGATGCCCTGAGCCTCTCCAGGGGCTTAGGTAGAAATCTGAGCAGTGCTCCAGGAACACTCAGCCCCCTACACCATCACAACACAGATGCAGCCACACACACCCGTCCATCTCTGTCCACCTGTACCACACCCTCCCCAGCACAGCGCCAAGTGGTGCTTCCTAGATCTGGGCTGACCTAGGCCAGAATTCAAGGAACCAGACAGACCCAGCCGTGGTCCCCGCCAGTATGTGGCCTGGGGTCTCGTGGAGAAGCCAAACAGAAAAGGATGAAACCATTGACACAGAGCATGCTGTGCTATATGGTAGGTAGAGGGGGGCCCAGGGGCCCATAGTGGACACCCAAGCCAGACCTGGAGGGATGTCTGTGGAGGGGACACTCGAGGCGAGTGTTCAAGGTCAAGTAGTCAAGGCTGAGAAGGACGAGAGGGGTCAGGAAGAAGGTAGAAGGAGGAACGTGTAAGACACATGGATGTATTTACATACAGGAACTGGCTAGAAAAAATATTAAGTGTTAGGGGTGCCTGGGGGGCTCAGTCGGTTAAGCGTCCGACTTCGGCTCAGGTCATGATCTCGCAGTTCATGGGTCTGAGCCCGTGTCAGGCTCTTTGCTGACAGCTGGGAGCCTGGAGCCTGCTTCGGATTCTGCGTCTCCCTCTCTCTCTGCCCCTCCCCTGTTGCTCTCTCTCTCTAAAAAATAAACACACATTTTTTTAAAAAGAAAGACTAAGTGTTAGGAAGTGGCTTCAGCTTCTGGCCAGGGCCATGGGGGGCGCACTGTGACTTTGCTAACACTCATTGGGCACCAACGGTCGCTTCTGGGAAGGAGAGCCACAAACCTCACCATTTATTAGGCACCCCTCTGTGCCAGAAAGACCCTTCGTATTCCTCCCCCTGCAGTCGGGGAGCATCTCTTTAATTTACTGAAGGTGCAGAAGCAGGTTCAGAGACATTAAGGGGCCGCTCAGCAGGTCTGCCTGAGGCAGCTTCTCTCTCTCGGAAAGCCGCCTTTCTTTCTCAGACGATTCTGTGGGCCACACACGTCCCTCCTCTGCATTTCCCCATGTGGCACTCGTGCTGCTCCCACACATCATGCCTTTGCCCCCGGGGGGTCCTCGGGGTCTCCAGCCAGAGTCTACAGGTCTCCCGCCTGGCCGCGCTTCCTCCTGTGATTGGCTTCCTCTCCCACGCACGCGTCTCTTGACCTCCCCCCGCTGCTGCATGCATGGAGAAAAGTGCTTTCTGGAAAACTCTTGATTGAAAAGAGGACCAGTATGGCCCGGCTTCCACAGCAGCCCCGCTGGTTTCCCTGGTTAACATGGTTATGCCAGGAGCAGCATTCGGAAAGGGTTATGGGTGTCCGTTGAGCATTGGACCAGCGCCCTGGATGGCCACGAAACTTAGATTCCGGTCCACGGTCGCTTCCCAAGGTGCCAGGCCACTGATGTTGAAGGCACTCATGAGGAACGATGCCCGGTGTCCTGAATGCCTACAGCAGCAGAGACAGCCCCGGTGCTGGAGCCACCTGTCGATGCTGGGTTAGTTCTGCCTCGCGGGCAGGAGCTTCCGTTCTGACCGCCTGGTAACTCTGTGGAGCACACTTGCCATCTCTTTTTAGGAGCAGGGCACTGAGGGGCTGAGGATATCAATAATTTGCCCAAGATCAGGTGCCTAGTAGTGCAAGAAGGATTCAGACCTTGCCTGGGTTGACTCAGTTTCCCTTCTGCCCTGCTGCCTGGTTGCTTTCCTTCCCCAGACCCCCACGCTCACCCCCAGTCCAGGTGGCCCAGGATTGGAACCTAAGTCTGTGTGATGTCATCGTCATTGTACAGAATTCTCTTTCCCGTTTGCAGAGACTTGAATAACGGTCTCTTAGGGAAACCTGAGGCTTCTAGTGACCTCCTTAGGGCAAGGAGGCTGGCCATGGGGAGGGAATCCCAGCTGGATCTCACGGAGAGAAACGCCAAGTGTTCAAAGCTGTTCGTAACCCACACGTAATCTGTGTTGGCTCCCTGAGCCCCTGTGTGTCCCGTGCTGCCCTGTATCTGTCCAGTGTCCCCAGTGTCTCCATCAGAAGCTGCATCCTTGCCCACTCCTTGCTGCATTCAATCCTGGAGGCCCAGACATGACGCTCTGGTGTCCCAAGGTTGTCTTCGTGACATGCCTACTAGGGGCTTCTGCAGATGAACAGAACCAAGAATGATGCCAATGCAAGTTTTTGCCTTTCCGCTCTGTGCCAGGCGCTGTGGATCGGAGATCCCAGCCAGAATTGTGGTGTTGGGAAGAAACCAGGAAGTCAAACCAGTTCTGTGTGTTCAAGTGGCCCCTTAGCTGTTCAGTGTGGCTGTAGCCCGGCACCAGGCGTGTGTCCCGAACGCAGCCTGTGTCTTCCCTCCCGGCACCTCCAGTACCAATTGGATTTCTCTTGCAGGGAGAAGAAGGCAAAGAGGGCAGAGATGGAAAACCAGGTCCCCCCGGGGAGCCGGTAAGGGACTCTCAATTTTTTACCATTTTATGCACCAAATTAGTAATGTCTCCGTTAACAGCTGCTCTTTGTGGACGAGCTACTGTGACACAGGTGCAGCAGGAGTCACTTTCTCTGTGTTACTTCATTTATTTCTCCTGACAACCTTACAGGGTGAATGCTGCTGTCCCCATTTTATAGCTGAGAAAATGGAGTCTCAGGGAGGTCCGGTGATGGGCCCGAAGTCATATGATGGGCTGGTGATAGAATCAGAACTTGAGCCTGGGACTTCGGCCTGGCCTCTGCATTTTTTTTTTTTTTACTGCCCCCTTCAGCCTCAGTCCTGTTGACACGGGAGGGGAGCTGGGGCAGGTAGACGCCGGCTGGAGTAGAAGCCTGATACCCTGGAAGCCTGTAGAAGCCTGATACCCTGGAGCCTGTTATCCCCACCAAAAACCTGAGCGTTCTGGCTAGCTCCAGGTGAAGGGAGTTCGCCCTTTCTTCAGCTTTGGTCTAGAGTTGTAGGTTTTGTTTTTTCCCCTTTCCTTTTTCTCTAACGTCACCTGCCCAGGACACACAGTGAAACAGACCGAGTGCTTGGGAGGGAGTCTCTGTGCCAAGTGGCAGTTGGTTGGAACAAAAAGTGGGCAGGGGGTTCTGCCGACCCGTATCTGTGGCCTCACTGTGGTCCTGCACAGTTGCCTGCTTCTCTTGCCCGTGGGTCAGGGCCCGTGCGGCCAGCACGTTTGTCTCCCCAGATCCTTTCCATGGCCTCAGTACTGAGGGGGAGCTGGAAGGTGTTGTCTGGGCCTCAAGACCCAGCCCTCCACACGCCCACCCATGGCAGAGCGTCAATGATGGCGTGCCCCTGCTAGTATATTACGCAGCCCCGAGGAAGGTATTCTCCAGACACTGCCGTGAGCCTTCTCTAAGACGCATGGCAACTTGGCCAGAATCGCTGGACAACCAAGCGAGGTGAGACATCAGCCATCGGCAGAAGGCACCAGCTCATCTCACTGGTAATGACGTCAGGACGTCAGTCTTCCCCAGCCGCCCTGGTTTTAAGTCCTGCTGAGGTCAGAGCTGCAGAACCCTTAGAGCCACTAAGGGGGACTACACAGAAGTTTCTACAGCGAGGTTTCCAATTCCATTTAATTTGGTCATAAACTGTTACGACTTCTGCATCTTACGCGAGTTGCGGGAAGCACCTTCTTCATCATTTTTCACTGCTTGCCGGATGCCGGAACCAGAATTCACTGCTGAGAGGAAAAGAAAGCGCTTAGGGCAGCAAGCAGTGTAAATAAACAAAAGGCCCCTGCCAAGCCGCTGAAGCTGCCAAAGGCTGATGCCCAGCAGAGCAGCCCGTGGAGGGCACGTGGCAGTTAGCGGGGTGAGACTGTGGGAGGGGAGAGAGAATGGAGACCGTCACTATGTGCCTGGCTCGCACTGCGGCACAGATGCTTTGTTACCTTTTCCACTGTGACCCCCAGAAGATCCCCATGGGGTGTGGCGTTATTATTGCCCCAGATGAGGAAACTGAGGCACAGAGAGGTTAAGCAGGGTGGCCAAGGTCACACGGCTGGTAAATGAAGCTTCTGGGACTCACCCTCCAGAGGCTGACTCCCGAGTTCAGTGCTGCAGGACAGAAAGTCAACTTTTTTTTTTTTTTATGTTTATTTATTTTTGAGAAAGAGACCGAGAATGAGGGGGAGGAGGGGCAGAGAGAGAGGGAGACACAGAATCTGAAGCAGGCTCCAGGCTCTGAGCTGTCAGCACAGAGCCCAATGCGGGGCTCGAACTCATGAGCTGTGAGATCATGACCTGAGCCGAAGTCGGACGCTCAACCGACTGAGCCACCCGGGTGCCCCAGAAAGTCAACTTTTCTGCAGGTATGTTATTCTGAGAGTTGTCAGGCCTCGGTCTGCATCCAGTGTGTTTATGGATTGCCTCTTCCAGTTAGGCCTGTGGCAGGCCCTGGGCCTAGACCAGTACGAGACCAAGTCTGTTCTGGGCATGCGGTGGGTAAGTCAGTACGTGAGGAGGCAGGGAGTGGGGGCTTAGCAACTCCCAACTGGGAGCCTTCCAGAGTGTGCCAGGCGCTCACTCCGGAAGCTCAGTGTGTGGCCTTTGTGACGCCTTCTCTCTCTGAGCGGCCTGAGAAATTGGCCTGGGAATGAGCGGCACAGGATCCCATAAAAGCAGATCCAGAGACAAGGATTTACGGCAGGCGGGGCGTTTGGGAAGTGCTCCCAGGAAACACCGAGGGCATGAGGAAATGAGACTGGGAAAGATCCCCATGGGGAAAGCCACCAACATCAGGCTAGGGAGTGAGCCCCTCCAGGGGTCAGCCAGGCCAGTGTCACTGGAGACCCTCTGAGAATTTGTGAGGAGCTCACTTGGAATCCGTGCCCCCAGCCCTGCCAGCCAGTCCATCCATCCGTCTGTCGATTTCAAGCCTTTTTAAATTGAGGATTGCTCCGGGAGGCATTAACGAACACATTAACTTCCACACCTCAATGTCAGGCATGCCCGAAGGCCGTTCTGCACACAGCTCTCAGCCTGAGCAGGGACTGCTTACCAATGATGGGCGCCCCCCCTCGGGGAGCCAAGCGGATGTGGTTGGAAAGCAGCAGCATTTGCTACACTCGGTGTATTTTTTCAAGCTCCTATGTGTTAGGGACATGGGTGGACAGATAGACAGATAGTAGATAGACAGATGGGTAGATGATGGATGGATAGATATGTAGATAGATGGATAGATTGGTTAGATAGCTTATGTTCTTATATGTTAGGGACATGGATGGACAGACAGACGGCAGATAGACAGATGGGTAGATGATGGATGGATAGATATGTAGATAGATGGATAGATTGGTTAGATAGCTTATGTTCTTATATGTTAGGGACATGGATGGACAGACAGACGGCAGATAGACAGATGGGTAGATGATGGATGGATAGATATGTAGATAGATGGATAGATTGGTTAGATAGCTTATGTTCTTATATGTTAGGGACATGGATGGACAGACAGACGGCAGATAGATGGGTAGATGATGGATGGATAGATATGTAGATAGATGGATAGATTGGTTAGATAGCTTATGTTCTTATATGTTAGGGACATGGATGGACAGACAGACGGCAGATAGACAGATGGGTAGATGATGGATGGATAGATATGTAGATAGATGGATAGATTGGTTAGATAGCTTATGTTCTTATATGTTAGGGACATGGATGGACAGACAGACGGCAGATAGACAGATGGGTAGATGATGGATGGATAGATATGTAGATAGATGGATAGATTGGTTAGATAGCTTATGTTCTTATATGTTAGGGACATGGATGGACAGACAGATGGCAGATAGACAGATGGGTAGATGATGGATGGATAGATATGTAGATAGATGGATAGATTGGTTAGATAGCTTATGTTCTTATATGTTAGGGACATGGATGGACAGACAGACGGCAGATAGATGGATAGATGATGGATGGATAGATATGTAGCTAGGCAGCTTTTTGAGTTGCCTGTTGTGTCATCTTTATTAGGAGGTATTTGAGTGATAATTCTAGCGCATAATGATGTACAGAGACTCTGGAGCCAAAATACCTGGATTAGAACCCCAGCTGTGTGACCTTGAACAGATCACTTAACCTCTCTGTGCCTCAGTGTTTGGGCCGATGGAAAGCGCTCATGCTTCCCTCAACGGGTTGCAGTGAGGCCTCACTGCCAGAACACGTGAGGCACTCAGTTTGTGTCTGGCACGTGGAAGGCCCCCAGGAGTTGCTGACTGTTATGCTCGGACCAGTGATGGCCATGTCACCTGAGGGCAGCAGGTGTGGGAGCCAGGCTAGGACCGTGTACCCGCGGTCGTAAAGCCCTGGGGGGGGAGGGTTGTGCTGAGTTTGCAACTGAGAACAGGTCCAGGGAAGGGAAGATCGAGATCACACGGCTGGACTCGAATCAGTCACACAAACCTGCCCCACCCCCTCCTCTCCAGGATTTTCCCTCCAAATCCACAGATGCGCCTCACTCTCCTTCCCCACTAATGGGCCCCATCAGATCCTCAAGGTCTCCAGGCTGTGAAAAGGAGGGGAATGTGGGGGAAGGGCATCTCCTCCTGTCTCAGCGAAGGCGGGATCAGATGCTGCCCCACCCCCCCCCCATCAGTGGGATGTGCCCTTTCACCGGCTCCCTGCCCCTCCACACACCCCACCCCAACCACGTCACCTGGACTTCAGCTCCCAGTCTCTCGTTGCCTGTTATTTGTGGCTAGTTGTGCCCAGGGCAATGCCAGGCTGCTGGTGGTGAAGAGTTTGAATGGCCCGGGTGTCCCCACAACTTCTTGTAGTAAAGAGAAGCTGGGCCAGGGAAAAGGAGGGGTGAATGGCAGACCTTCCTGTCCGAGGCAGCTGCCGGCTGAGATGACCAGCCTTCGGGGATGTCGCACGCAGCGGGGATTCAGTCTGGCTTTGCCGTTGATGAGCTCAGTAAAGCTATGGCTTCTCTGAGCCTCAGTGTCCCCAAGTGTGACGTGCAGCAGTTGATAGCTGCCTTGAAGTGGTTCGGTGAGTGAGCACAGAGTCTTTGAGAACTCGGGTGTCTGCAGCGTTTTGCATCCAGAGCAGAGCACTTTTGAGAACGACCAGGGGCCGCTAGGAACAGTGGCTTCGGAGATGACACCCTGTGTAACCAGCACACTCCAGGGAAAATCCAGGAGCGTGTAGCCTGGACACGTGGGGGGGATTGGTACGGACTGAGGTGGAATACCGTGCCGGGAAGGAGGGTTGGCAGGGGTGAGAGACTGGCCGCTGGAAACCTAACGCCGTGAAGCCCAGGTGGCCGGGAGGGAAGCTCCTTATCGTGGTGTCCCCAGGCTCTTCTCTTCTTTACTCTCAGGGCAAAACTGGAGACCCGGGTCTACCAGGACCAGAGGGAGCCCGCGGCCTGCCTGTAAGTGCCCGTGTGTGTGTGCGTGCGTGCTGTGTGTGTGTGCGCGCTGTGTGTGTGTATGTGTGTGTGCATGCGTGCACGTGCATGCTTGTTGTCCATAGTACAATGCAGCCTCAGCCGCCCGGCTCCTGTGCTGAGCCCGCCCACTCTGGATTTCCAGAAGTACCTCTCTTCCAAGGCCCTGGTGCTCCTACGTAATAAATTCAGTTCTTTCATGTATGCATGGCTGTAGGATTTATTTTCCAGATGACAACCATTGTTGCCATGTTGTTCTAAGTTTTCTTTGTTCTTAACCTGTTTACGATCATTTTAATGGGATTTCTCTGGATGATAGAACCTAAAAAGGAGTCTTAATTTTGAACACTTTCCATGGCTAAAGGTTTTTTCCCCAATTACAAAAGTAACCCATTCTCCTTGTGTGACAATGACAATGATGGTACTAATACAAAAAGAATAAGGAAAGTAATGTTTTAGAGAGTAAGATAGAGTTACTTGTAATTCTACGACACAGAGGTAAAGCTGTGTTCACATTTTTGTACATTCTTTCCAGATCTTGGGGATGTAGGTATGAATTCTGTATGAATTCTGACTTTTATTTTTTAAGTATGAATTCTGACGTTTATATTTACATATCAATCTATATCTAGCTGTCAAGCTATTATACATGTAAACATACATAGATAATTTTTCTATAAAAATTAACTCTGTATTTGGGGGTTATTTTTTTTTGGCTAAATGTTTCACTTCTTCATAATTTCAAAATTGTTTACACAATTCCATAAATTTATTTTTAGGAAAAAAACATTATTTTTAATAAAATTCCTAAAATCCAATTATCTGGCAAGAAGTAAGAGATCAAAATGCTACTTCTATTTCCTTAATGTGTTTTTCTGTTAAAATCAATAACTCACCTGGCTAGTATTCAATAAGAAGGAACTGGAACACAAAAAGCAATTTCCTTTTTCCTAAATCTCCTTGCTTTTCACCTGATTGTCCTTTAGGAGAACAAAATCTAAGGATGGGGAATATTACTTCCTATGGTGGAATTAAAACACAGAGTTAGTGTTGGCTTTTTTTTTTAAAGGTGGTTCCTGGCTTATTGGAGGAGAAGGTCTTCCTTTTAGCCAAGGGGATCCATTTGCTGGGACCCGTGTTGGGGCAAGACGCATTTCTCAGTTGAGACTTGCAAGGAATCCTACCTCAGTGCAGGCACAGGGGTTAGAGACCCACATTCTCTGGCTGGCACAGCATAAGTCAGAGAGCAAGGCTTTGAAGAACCACACGGCCTCTAAGATGGACAAATGTGGGTTCAGCTTTCACCTTGTCACTTACTAACTTTCATCAGGAGACCTCTCTGGACTTTTGTGTCTTCTTCTATGAAATGGAGATCAGAATATCTCCCAGTTTTGTAGGGTGGTTGTGAGCATGTAATGAAGCGTGTGAAATTCCCAGCCACGTGCCTGGCCCCGCGGTGAGGCTCCCTCCATTGATTTTTGTCCATAATTATATGGGAAGAGAGCGTACCAGGGGCCCCAGCTCTGGGATGGCTGGATTTGGGATTCTAGTGTCTTTGAGGAAGATGCTGGGGCCCAGGAAGGCCCTGACCCTCTCCAGGGAAAGAGAACTGGCCTGTGTTGAACAGCAGAGAACACTTGTTTATCTCTTAGGCGGTGCCGGCAGCAACTCGGCCAAAGTGAGTTCTGTCGCCATTTTACAGATGTGGAAACTGAGTCCCACTGAAGAGAAGTAGAGTAGCCGAGACCCCCGGCTCCCAAGTGGTTCTATTCCATGGTTCTATTCCAGACCTGATTCCAAAGTCAGCCTTAAGGGTCCATGAAGCCCCTTTCCATAGATTAATTCTGCAAAGCTATCTATGCCTGGCAGGTGCTTTCAGTCTTCTCATTTTGTAGGTGATGTTAGGACTCCCGAGGGCTGAGCTGACTTCTCCGAGGTACAGTGGTTGATCTGAGCCAGCTTCCTTTTTGTCCTCTGCCTCAGTCACTGACGCTTCCTGGCTGGTCACCGAGTGACAGCCCGGCTCTGGTGGCGGCACCTCGTCTAATCCTCACCACAACCCCACAGACAGGGGTCACCTGCCCAGGGATAGCCGAGGCCCCTGAGGCTCAGAGGGGGAGCCACGTGGCCAGCGGCTTAGCAGGGATGTGAAACCCACCTGGCCAGGCTCCTGGCCCCTGCGTCCCCTGTGTCCCCTGCATCTCCTGGAGCCTGAGAGCTTGCACCTGTCCCCACACCACCTGCTGCTCTGGAAGCCTTCCCCAGAGCCCCCTCTCCCAGAGGCAGGTGAGGTCACACATTCTTACCACCCAAATCTGGAGAAGCAGGGTAAAGAACATGTTCCCAGGGTAACAGCCACCACATCGGAGAGGCCGCTAGGTGGTCTCTCTTTTCGGACGGCCAGGCCCTGTGGTGGCCTTCTCCCCAGCCGGGTCTTCATTCGCTTTTTGGAACCAGGAGGTAAAATCAGGGGATAAGGTGAGAGGAGAGCATGGTGGGGTCAGCCAGGAGACATTGGCCTTGGCTCTCGATGGCCTGGTTTGGCCACAAACTGCTGCCTCCCAGAGCTGAGGGTGACAGTGGGGAGGGCGTGCTCTGCGGTCAGACAGACCTGGGCTTGGGTCATGGCTCTCCCGCTTCTACCTGTGACGGACAGGCCTGAGCCTGCTGCTTCTTATGTAAAACGGGGGAAAGACGAGCCATCTCCCAGGCCTGCCGTTACACTGCAGTGACAGGATGTGGCAGGGGCTCCACGGGGAGGGATTTCCTCCCTCTTCTCCTCTGCTACCGTCTGAGCTGCGTGCACGGGCTCTGCTCACACAGGTCCGTCGCTCTGTGCCAGCCGCCGGCTGGGGACCGGCTGGCCGGGGGCACTGAGTGCTGCAGGGGCTCAGAGCGGTGCTCTGGCCAGGATGCCCAGTGACAAAGGTACGAGGAGGGCCTCGGAGAGTGAGCGCGTGAGGTCTGAGGGAGATGGGGCTGGAGACAGGAGGCTGGTAGGGAGGAGGCCTCCAGCCAGGAGGAGTGTCCCGATGAGGAAGGGATCCGCCGGGAAGAGAGGACATGTGTGCACGGGCCTGGAGCAGGAAGGGAGTGCCTAGTGTGCAGCCTGCAGAGGACACAGAGCCTGGGACGTGGCACGGTGAGGTGGCCAGGTGGGCAGGCGCCCCTCAGGCGGGGACCGTGCCACCTGGGTGTCAGCAGGTAGGGAAAGCGCCCCGAGACCAGAGCTGGTGAGACGTCAACCCAGCGGTCAGAAGAGTGTGCAGAGCAGGGACAGCGGGAGGGCCTCGGGTCTGGGCAGACCTGGATCTGAATCAGATTATTTTCTGATCCTGGGACTTTGGGCAGGTGTTTTCTCTCTCGAGCCTCGGCGTCCTCACACGTGTAATGGGGTTGTTACACAACGGGCTGGTCTGGCTGTTAGAAATGATGGTGTCAGCCCTGCTAACGGCTTCCGCTTTGCTCGTAGGGCTTGACGCTCTGTAGCGGTGCATCAGGTGATCTCTGTGCAGGGAGAGCCCAGCGCTGTGGCCCAGGACAAGGCTGTTGGGGGGGTGCTGGCCACAGCTGCAGGAATGAGGGAGGTGCCCTGAGACCCACCTGTAGAGTGAAGGCAGGGAAACACCTACTCCAGGGGCCAGGCACTGGGGGTGCAAGCCAGACGGGGGAACATCAGGACGATGATGCTCAGGAGGACATGGGGCGACACCCTGACTCGCTGGAGCATTTGTAGGAACCAGCCTTGCAGCTCTAGCCATGGTGCAGAGTCACCCCGTCACCCAGCATCAAGGGCCTAGCCTCTGCCTGGGGTCTAGAATGTGAGGCGTCAGGTGAACCACGGTGAGAGGGGGCACACCTGTCACCCTGTCACCCCAGGTGCCTGCCCCCTCTTGCCTGTTCAGCCTGCCCTTTGGTGGACTAACTCCTCTTTCTTCCAGGGCTTCAAGGGACACACAGGCGACTCTGGTGCACCGGGCCCCCGGGTAAGTGGACGTCTAGCCTTGGCGGCCGGCCCAGGTGGACGTGAGCTGGTGCTTCTAGACTGAGTGCTCCTGGCCCCGCAGGCCAGCACGGCAGCTGGTCGCCCGAGAGAGGACAGCGGGCATCGTGGGAAGTGCCATGCCCAGTCTTGGTCTGGTTTTTCTAAACGTTCCTTCTGGGGGCCAGACATTGAGGTACAACCGATGGGACCAAATCAGCCCGGAATCAGGAGGCCTCTGTGGGTTGTGCTGCCCGCAAGCCATGCAGGGGGCCCAGGGCTAACGTTCTTCCCTCTCCTTCGGATGCCCCAAACAGAAGGAACCTGGAAGGCTGGTCAGACCCCCAGCCGTGCTCCGTTTAGGGACGGGAAAGCCGAGGTGTCCAATGGGTCAGCCACTGAAGAGGCAGAATTCCCCGCCGGTGTGCCTGGCCCTTGGGCTCGGTTTTGCCTGTGGCTTAAAGAGGCACAGTGGGGTCCAGGCCCTTGCAGCTGGCCGTGTGGGCACTGCAGACCCTGGCTTCGGCCAGGACTCAGTGGGGCTCTTTCTGGTGGGCTGTGCTTCTGGGTCTTTCCGCCGCCCAGGTGCACGGAGACCAGGCGCTGGCATTCTGCATTCTCTTCCCTAACGTGGGTATTTTGTTTCCACTTCCCCCTTCTAGGGAGAGCCTGGTGCCATGGGGCCCCCTGGCCGGGAAGGGTCGCCAGGAAAAGATGTGAGTGTGGGTGTCCTGTGGGGCCCGGCTGGGCCTGTGGAAGGGGTAGAGAGAGTGGAAAGTGTGCATCCCTGAGGGCTCTGGAGGTTGGTGCCTGTGGAGGCTTGCATAGGCAGGTGCTCGGAACTGTCCAGTGATGTCTCTCACCTGCCGGCCCCTGGGGTCCTCCTTGGAGTCCTGAGGAGGCCCTGGGGTCTGGGTTTCCAGCCTCAACAGTTGGGGCCTGTGCCGCCCCGTAGCTAAGGAGGCTTTGCTGAATCGATCTTTCGTGCCTGTTAGTATCAGTTGTGGCATTTTGGGTCCGGCCTCACATGGGCTTGAATTTCAGTATCTCCCAGATTATCTCTCCAGCCCGGCTGCTCCGCAGTCTAATGAACCCACCATCATGGCCACCACTAACATGTGCTGTGTGGCATTTAAATTTTTTTTTAATGTTTATTTATTTTTTAGAGAGACAGAGTGCGAACGGGGAAGGGGCAGAGAGAGAGGGAGGCACAGAATCCAAAGCAGGCTCCAGACTCTGAGCTGCCAGCACAGAGCCCGACGTGGGGCTCGAACTCATGAACCTCAAGATCATGACCTGAGCCAAAGTCGGACACTCAGCCAACTGAGCCACCCAGGCGCCCTTCTCATGGACTTTTTGATCTTGGGATCAGGGCAGGGCAAGATATCTTTTACCCTAGTCCTACAGATAGAAAACCTGAGACCCAGAGAGGTCCAGGGACTGACTGGTGGTCGCACAGGCTGCCTGGGTGGGATCTGTCAGCTCTGCGTGCCCCTGGGGGACCAGACCTCATATGTGACACATGTGGGAGGTCTGACATGTGTGGCTGCAACTTGGCCTCCTGGGAGTGGTTATTTGCTCAGGAGCATGGGCACAGGGTCCATGTCCAAGGGGTCCAAGAGGTCCAAGGGGGTCTCATGCCCACCCTTTATATCCGTCAGGATCTGCATTTAAATCCTGGGGAAGTGCACCCCGCCCATGGCTCTTGATGCGCATTGTCTTCTTGACTGACCTGTTCCATGAGATCATAGAGCTAGAAGGGCCTTAGAGGACCAGCCAGGCTCCCGTGTTTCTCCTCAGGAGCAGAACTGGCTTTACAAAGCCAGTCTAGTGTGAGCAGCACCCTGTCGTGCAGCTAAAAGCAGAACAGCTGCATTGACCCCGGGCGGGGCCCTCTCCCAAGCCCTGACCCCGGAGGCACCTCTCAAGGCCAAAGAGCAGCTTGAAAATCCATTCCCTCTCAGTACAACTTATAGCCAGTTGCATGGAAGGAGCTCCCCAGGCAGGAGTGTGGCTGAGCTTAGCTCCCCTGGCAGGTCAGGGAGCAGCTGGGACGGGAGCCTAGGACGCCAGACCAGGGGGCAAGTGCTTTCTCCCTCCTTCTCAACTGTAGGACTCTCTTCGTTTTAGAGCTCCATTTTCTAGAGTGTTTGAGTCTGCTCGGTAGGGAGCATGGCCGAGCTTCTGTGTTTTCATTCATAACATGGCAGAGAATGACAGCCACGCCACGAGGCTGCTTGGAAGACCAGGTGGTGGATCACCACCATGTTGCACCCTGGAGGGCACTGTGTGCACGGGCAGCGTTTTTCCTACTGTGGCAGCAGAGGCAGGAGTGAGTTCAGTCACCGTCCAGTGAGTCAGGGACAGACGTCCAAGATGGCTTCTCTTCAATGGCTGCCTCCCTTAGTTCAAAATGGCGCTAGCAGAAATCGCTGTGGGATCGGGTGGACGGTGTCTGAGCAAGTAAATAAATAAGCCAGGTTCACGCATTTACTCATCTACATTCAATGAGTTCGTCCGTGCTTGGAATCACTGGAGATTGGTGATGAAGGGTCTGAACAGCTAAGTTGGGTCTCTTGGGGAACGTGATGAAGTTTGGTCCACATTTGAAACTGTGCCTCCATTATCTGCATGCATCCACTTTGTGATAACGTGACCCCTCTCTGTTCCAGGGTGACACTGGACCCACAGGGCCACAGGGTCCCCCAGGACTAAGGGGCCCACCGGTGAGTGTTACTCTCCTCAATGTTTGCCTGTTAGCCGAGTGACATTTGGTTGGCTCATCCTGGTACAGCCCTGTGTGTTGTTTAAAATTGACAGTATTATAGGGGTGCCTGGGTGGCTCAGTTGGTTAAGTGTCTGACGTCAGCTCAGGTCATGATCTCATGGTTTGTGAGTTCGAGCCCTGTGTCAGGCTCTGTACTGACATCTTGGAGCCTGGAACCTGCTTTGGATTCTGTGTCTTGCTCTCTCTCTCTGCCCCTCCCCTGCTCATGCTCTGTCTGGCTCTCTCTCTCAGGAGATGAATAAATGTTAAAAACAAATGGCAGTATATCCTAGAATTTGGAAATAGCTACTGCCCTAAGCCCCACTAGTGCCCTACTACATGTACCCTAGGCTATTTTCGGGGACCTCCTGGCATGGCAGGGCCCTGTAGGACTTCCCTTAGGTCATTCTAGTGTGTGATGCATGATCTGTGTATTAGTTTTCTGGGGCTGTCGTAGCAAAGAACCACAAATTCAGTGGCTTCAACAACAAATTTATTGCCTCACAATTCTGGAGGCTAGATGTCCAAGAAATTTCCTGTCTTACTATTCCAGAAGCTAGAAGTCTAAGATCAAGATGTGGACAGGCTTGGTTGCTTCTGAGGGCTGTGAGGAAGAATCTGGTCTGTTCCCCTCACTTAGCTTCTGGAGATTTCCTGGCAAGCTCTGTTGTTCCTTGGCTTGTACAACATGACCCTGATCTCTGCCTCCGTCTTCACATGGCATTGTCCCTGCAGGCATGTCTTGATGTCCAAATGTGCCCCTTTTCTAAGAACACTAGTGGTGTTGGGTTGAGACCCACCCTGCTCCAGCATGACCTCATCAAACTAATTACATCTGCAGTGACTTTGTTTCCAAATAAGGTCCTGTGCAGAAATGGCACAGTTGTGACCCATGCTAATGATAGAAGGAATCATATAGAATCCAAATTAAAAGAAGATTCTCTTTTCACCCCACCTCTACTAGACTCCAGAGGGAACCACTGATAATAGCATTTTGTGTTTATTTTAAAATGTCTGTGCACCTATAAGCATGTAGATATAATGCACATCTGTTACACGACACTTTATCTTTGCAGTTTGCTTCTTTGCATGGTGTATGTGTGCGTGTGTAAATTTTGGATGAGTATGGAGTAGATGAGTGAATAGCCTGTAGCATAGGTATATGTGGGCTTCCTGGGTCCTGGTTACACAGCTGGTAAGAGCTGTAGACAAGACTTAAACCCAAGACTTTCTGACACCAAATCCAATGCTCTGCACCTACCACGGCCATGGCCATGTTCTTTGTCCTCAGAATCCTACCGGACGCACCTGGGACAGGTCTTAGGCATTTGAATGCCACATCTTTTTGGAACTCACCAAGGGGCTCCTCTTTCTTGCCTGGTGGGGCCACAGTGATTCACATCCCCCTTTCTGCACTAAGTCTGGAGCCCGGGGGATGCAAAGTGGCCGGGCGCCTCCCACGCCCAGTCCTGGATCCCCTGCATCTGAGGAAGGGCATGAAGGACAGCTGTCAGACCAGGATGCAGGCAGCTCAGTGAGCCCTACTATTCTAGGTGTTTCAGCAGTGGGACACATGTCCCCTGTGTGCAGTGATGGATACATCATGTGCTGGGGGACTGGCCACAGGGCGACACCAATGCTCAGGAGCAGGGCATTTGGTGCTTTGGGGATTTCCATCCCAGCCCTGGCTTCATATTTTCAGATCACTGTCTGACCGTGTTCTTCTCCTCTTTCTGGAACATGGCATTTGCTCATCCAACAACATGCACTGGGTTAGGGAGCTGAGCTGTCCACCCCCCGCCCACCATTGGTGGTGTCAACCTGCAGATCCTGGGGGCATCAGCACCATCCCTATATGCAGGGACCAGGAGGCTGACACCCGGCAGGTCTCCTCACCAGGGACACTTAGTCCCTAGGGCTTGGGATGCCCAGCCCCTTTACTCTTTATGTCTGCATACAGACCAGAAACAGATACTCAGTACAGCTGTGGTGTTAAACTTTCGTATGGGATGAGGAGAAAATGTCTGAATAGGCCACGGGGCAGGAATGTAAGGGCAGGAAGATGGAGAAACCCTGCTCTGGAGCCCCAGGCACCCGCTGGGGCCCCTTCGGGCCATCCTGAAGCTTCCACACCCAAGCTCTGGAGTTAAGCTTGCATCTTGTTTTACAGACTGGTTGAGTCCATAGAAGGATCACCCCCCAACCCCTCTGGTCCTGCTTCTTTATCTGTAAAGTGAAGGGAAGTTGTGAGATCCAGTAGTTAAATTAGTGAAGTTCTGGAACAGTGTCCAGCCCTCGGAACGTTCCCAGCACTGGCCCCCTCCAGGGTCTCCTGGCACAAAGTGGCGTTCTGTACATCCTTGATGAATGCCAGTGTGTTGAGGGGCATGGAAGAGGGAAAGGAAAGCAGCGTGTGGGGAAGAGCAAGTACTCTGGGACAGGTGTGGGGAGGGGAGATGCTGGCAGCAGGCCCTGGGGGAGGATGCCAAGGGCCTCACACCCACATGCAGGAGATGGGCCTTGGCCTGGAAGCCCCGAGGTCCCCAGAGGTGGCTTTGTGTTTTTCTAATGTGCCACCATCAGTGCTGAGTGGCCATCACAGGGACTCTGTAACCAACAATAAACCACTAGAGTTTGCCAAATACTTAGTTGAACGCATTAGAGGAGGTCCTAGGTTATCCCTCTGATAACCTCTTTCTCACTCAACTGGAATCGATCGGCCTTCCCGAGTGAAGAGAAGATTCCTCGCAACCTCAGCAGGTTCATACAACCTTGAACCAGACACGGAGTGGTTATGGAGAGCTTCCAGGAAATACTGGCAGTCCCAGTGTTGGGGACACGTGGGAATTTACCTATTCGCTCTCTGGAATCCTACGAGGCCGGGGCTCTGACCGTCCCTGCTCCCAGATGAGAAACACAGGCAGAGAGGTCAAGTCACTCGCAATAGATCACACAGCAGGGAAATAGCAGAGCCAGGATTTGGACTCAGGCAGTCTGATTCAAGAGACTGCAGCTGAAGATCTACCTGGGCCTGTGTATGCCACATTTCCTTCTCAGAAAGATCACCCTGGTGGGAGGTGCGCAGAACAGGAGTTTGGAGCATAGAGGAGGGGCTGTGGTTTCCAAGACAAGTGGGGCATGAGGAGTGGCCTACAGCCCAGGAGGGAGCCAGGTCCCAGCCCCTCCCGGCCCCCAGCGCCCTGACAGGTGACAGGTGGCTGCCCGAGCTGCCCCTCCTGAGTACATCCGCCTGTGTTGGCACCGAGGATAACGTGTCTTGGCCCTTATCCTCTCTGCAAACCAGAGGGAGGAGGAGGAGAGAGATAATTACCATAGGGATGAGCCAAAGCACATATTTTTAGAAAAACACAGATGGGCTGGTGGGTGGGCGGAGGGAGGTGCCGGGAGGAGCCGCCACATCACATTCCCTGGAGGGGTCCTGTGCGGATCCTGGGCTTTCTCTGTGTCTCGGCTTCCTCATCTGTGATACAGGGATAAAGATATCCACCCTTCAGGCTTCCTGGAAGGATCATGTGAGCTGTGCCACATGAATCATCCGTGGTCACATGGGCACTTCTTAGGCATAAGATGTGAACCCTA